>NC_057801.1:711475105-711691928 GCF_018294505.1 Triticum aestivum
TTTTCTATTTTGCGATGGTTCATCCCAGATGTTGCCATTGTCATAAGCATAAGCATGCCATGGTTTCTGCCTCTTGTTTTCCCCTTTTTATTCATTTTTCGGGCTATTAGAGGTTGTTGGTTGAAGCAACATGAGCCGGCACCTGGGTTGAACTTGGCCGAAATCAACCACAAGCTCAAGGTAATGTTATCACAATTTCTATTCATAGCATTTTCCAATACCCGTTTATAGTTGCAGAAAAAACACATCAACTTTGCCTAAGCTTGGACAAGCAGAAAATAGTTGCTTACCATGCATATTTTACTCTCGCCAAAGATGAACTCATAATTGTGCACCATATACACAGTAGTTGTTTTTTGCAGTTCCTGGGGTTGTGTTTTCTATCAAGCAGATGTTAGACAACTTATTCTCTTTTTACCTAGGCAACCTGCCAGCCAGATGTTAGGCATCTAAGTCTCTTTGCTTAGGGAACTTGCCAACCAGATGTTAGGCAACTTGTTCTCTTTATTTTAGATTTCACAAGGATTGGAAAATGTTGAAACATTGTAGTAGTAGTAGTACTGAAAGACATGTGTGTTAATTTTGTCAAATTATGTGTCAGAACTACTTTGAAATGGTGTTGCTTCATCACAGTTTTTTGTCATGAGCAGAAAGGCCCCAAGGATTTACATATTTTTTGTTCCCATTTTTATTATTATTTTGTAGGTTTTTGGGTGTGGTGTGTTGGCGGTGCACAAGGTGGTACATAGGATGAACTTGTGAGAAATCCACCACAAGCTCAACGGTAATGTATTCACAATTCTTTTCATAGCAATTTCGAATCGTTGTCCATAGTTGAAAACCCATCTTATACATGCACACAACATACTTAGTTACCTACAAGTTTTCACAACAGTTGGTACAGACTTTAATAAATCATAGTATAGACAATCAAGAAACAGTTGCTTACTAGCCACACTACTTTTGCCTAACATGAACATATGGTTGCGCAACACGCATATAGTAGTTTCTGTTGTTAAGGGTAAATTTCTTGTTCTGACACATTTAGTCGCCTACATTTTTTACAACAGTTGCTTATAGAGATGTGTCTCACCACCTGCCATTTATGCTCATAACAGAGATGCCAGTAGCCAGAAATCTTACTATTTTTGTACAGTTAGTTGCCTTAAATTTTGACAACAGTTGCTACAAATATATCCATAACATTAAGAAACAGCCAACAGTTGCCTACACTATGAACTGTTTTTGCCTAATCATGACGATATTGTTGCTTACGATCTGGACTACTTTGTGCCTACTAATGACAATTTTCAGAGAAGGCTAATCTGTTCCTAATATGTTTGCCTACTTTTTTGTCATGGGCATGGTTACCAGAGAAGGCTCATCTTTGCACAGCATGGTAGGTGGAGAACCACCTTCAAGAAGAACAGGGGGGAAATGTACCTCCTTCCTCTCCTAGATCACAACTCTTTTTTTGAGTTTAGTGCTGCTTCTGGAAGCAGATCTCCAAGCTCTAATGGTTCAGATCCATGGTGATTTTGATCCTCATAGCTTTCCTTGAAGGAAAAGAAGAAGAGAGAGGGGGAGGGGTAGGTGGGAGAGAAGGATGAAGGGGTCAGGTCACGTGGGGGAGGAAGCACCTGATTGAGAGAGGGGGAGGTGGGGATAAAACAGCTGGGAGGGACTAGGTCAACCTCCAGTCGCGGCAACCAACGCGCATGGGTGATCGAACGCGCGCTGGGGCCCTGTCCTTCCTTGTTTGTACGGCGGGAAAAAAACCTACCAAATATGGCTGGTTGCCACGGATGCCTACCGAGCACTCAGTTGCTCCCTAGACGCGTCCAAAAAGAAAACATAATTTGAGTATTGTGCGTTCTTTTCATGTTCATACATACGCACATGCACTCAACTCTATGAACGCACGCATATACATCCTACCCCTATAAGCACCGTTGAGATATTGAGATGGCACATCATCTTTAGATTGACGAAGTCCTCATAGACGTCTTCGTAGTCCACGGGCATATCTCCCTGCCCTGAAGGCAAAATAATGTTAGTGATTTTTTGGCTAAGTTTGCTAGAACCAAGAATAGAATAGTAGTTTGGCTTAACTCTGGATTAGCAGAGGTTATTGAACTTTGTAATGCTCCCCCGCAAAAAAAAAGAACTTTGTAATGCAGACTGTGGACTTACCACTTGATAAATACAAAGTTTCACCCGGAAAAAAAAAGGGCTAAATCCAGGAAACATAACTCGACTAGTTTGTTAACACCGAACTCCGCTGTGGGTCACTGTTATTTCAGGCGATGCAGCTGAGGCAGGCACCTTCTACTAGTAGGCTCTGGCGAGGACGCCGGCCTCCGTCTCCATCACAGTCGGCGCACCGCCCCAGGGGTCGGCGCAGACAACCGCGACCTGGGCCCCGCAGAGCGCTGCGAGCTGCTCGGCCTTCTCCAGCAGCCCCCTCCTCCGGTTCCTGAAGGCCAGGCCCCGCTTCCGCTCGTTGTCCATCAGAGCGGGGACACCCTCCTCCGTCTCCATCACAGTCAGCGCGCCGCCCTCGGGGTCGGTGCAGACGACCGTGACGGCGACCCCGCAGAGCGCCGCGAGCTGCCTCGCCTTGTCCAGCAGCCCCCTCCTCCGGGTCGTGAAGGCCAGCCGCCGCTTCCGGTCGGTCTCGATGAGGCGTGCCATGCTTTCGTGGCTCCGGTGGTCACTGTTGCCGACCGGCCGGCGTGCCGGATCGGGATATATGTAGGCGCGGCGCGGCGCGGTCTCGGACGCTGCTGCTACGGTCGTTGTGCGATGTGATTCGTGGACTTCGAAGCTTACAAAGGCAGGAGTCTGTATATATGGAAAGCCTTGACGTGCTCGTACAATCCGAGGCGGTGTCGTCATCCGAGTATAGATCGTTTCCGCGTCTGCACGCTCGTACGATCGAACTGGAGTTGCAACAGTCGATCGATCGGGTTTCGAGTTCTCATGTCGTGTCTCCTACGTGAGCGAAGCGGAAAATTGCGCCGTACGGTGAGGTACCGGCAGATCCATTGCCGCTTGTTTCCGTGTCAAGATTCGTGCGGCCCGCACGAACATTTTTTTTTTCACTATAGAAACCAAATTATTTTTCTTTGGGAATACACCCACAAATACGGTATACGGGTCCCACCAAAATAAGCCTTTTGTCAGATGGTATGTGCTGCCATTCTCTCTCTTCTCTCTCAAACTAATTCATCCTTTTGTCAGATGGATATGATCCGGTGCAGACCGTGAAGTGGGTGCATGAAACACTTTCACTCTTGGAATTGCCGACGAGAGGAAACAAAAACACTGCTAGTCAGTGTTGGCGACCACTGGATCCAGGGTGGATCACTATCAACACCGATAGTTGGTAAACTTCGATGAGCGTAAGGGAGGAGCATGGGGTGTGGCCGGTTCCCACCTTGCTTTCCTGGGAGCGTGGAGCAAGCCACTACCCGACATCACAGACCCTTTTATGGCTGAACTTATGGCATTTCGGGAGATAGTGATTTTCGCACAGCCCCGAGGCTTTTTCAATGTTACCATGGAGGTTGACTGCTGGAGCTAGTCAACCTTTGGCAGTCGCGCCGTGATTCCCGCTCAATTGCAGCGCCTATTTTGAAAGAATTAGAGGAGATTGTATCTAGCTTCATTTTTTTGCCGGTTACCCATGTCGGGAGATCTATTAATGTCCCTGCCCACACGTGTGCCCAGCGTGCTTTGTACGCTCGATGGGACAGAGAGTTGGCTTAGTGAAACTCTAGGTTTTCTTGAACTTTGCCTCCAGCCAGATTGTAAATCGTATGCTACTTAAGTAATAAGCTCCCTAGTTTCATGCAAAACAAAAACTAATTCATCCATTTATTTCAACTTTGCTAACTTAAAATCACTCATATCTCTTAGACCAAAGTTTCAGCTTCAAAACTTTACATAAATATGAACTCATGTCGCAAAGACTTTTAAAACAAGACCGATTTTTGATACACTTAAATCAGTTCAAAAAATCATCAAACATATTTCAAAAAAAACACATCTATTTCAATTCCACATTTTAAAAATAATATATTCCACTATTTTGAAATAAACTTTTACAAAAAAAAATTGAAGTACTTTATTTCAGAAGTTCTCATTTCAGTTTCATATAGTTTCCATTTTCAAAACCCATATTTCAATTTTCACTGCTTGTTTCACAAAAATCACATCTTTTTCAATTCCATGTTTTGGAAATAAGATATTTCGCTCTTTTAAAATAAAATGTTATGCATTTTAAAATAATCAATTTCACAAGTTAACATTTTAATTTTATATTGTTTTCATTTTCAGAAGACACATTCCACTTTCCATTGGCTTCTTTCACAAAAAGCACATCTATTTCAGTTGCACATTTTTAACATGGCATATTTCATGCTTTTGAAATAAAATTGTAGACATTTCAAAATAATCGGTTTCACAAGTTGACATTTCAGTTTCATATTGTTTTCATTTTCAGAACCCACATTTCACATTTCACGGTTTGTTTCACAAAAATCACATATTTCAATTTCACTTTTTTAATATAACATATTTTCACACTTATGAAATAAACTATTACACATTCTAAAATAATCAGTTTCACAAATTGGCATTTTAGTTCCATATTTGAGACCTCTATCTCTATTTATTTTCATTCTTCCCTTTGGTCAAATACTAGAATATAGTATTTTTATTTCGAGTGAAATAGGTTGGTTTCACATTTTTCTAGCTAAAAATGGTTTGTTTCACATTTTTCTAGTGAAATAGGTTTGTTTCACGTATGGAATGTAAAATGTCAACAATTAAAATTTTATCAAGGTTTGATCTTGTTCTGAAGGTCCTGGCAGAAGGAGTTCAATTATATAAAAAATAATTCAGAAATGGAATTTTTGTTTAAGAGACATGAACTATCCAAATTATGAAAAAGAAAATTAAAGTGATGGAGAAAGATGTGTATCATGCATGTTTCCTTTTTCTGACTATGGTAGAACCTGCCCAGTGATGTGTCTCCGAATACGTAAAAGCATTGAAGGTAAGGGTGCAATACATACATATCCAACCATAGTGGGTCCCAGTCACACAGATCTCAAAGAAAATGAATGGTGGTAGTTGTACCACTAGGTAACGTTAACGCGCAAAGTGACTTTGTGGCTACGTAGTTGCACTGGCTCCTGGGCCAGCCCAGTAGCGTTTCAGTCCGCTCTGGTTTTACTAATTTATAGGTTTCTTCATTTTTTTTCTTTTGGTTTTCAGATTTTTGTAATCTCTTTTCTTTTCATTTTTACTTTATTGCACTTTCTTTGGGCTTTTTTCACTTATAAATTTATTTTTTATACATGAACAAATGAGTCACATGTTTTTCAAACACGATCTTTTTATTACATGTTGAACAATTTCTCATATATAGTTAATATTTTTTTAAATAAAGAATGAACATTTTCTTATAACCGTAAACATTTTTTAAAACAAACTAAACATTATTTGAATATATAATGTATATTCAATGTTTTTATATTTTTTTACTTTATTATTTAATAATATATTTTCTATAAGTATATATTCTGGAATTTTTGAACATATTAGTTAATATATATTTTTGTTAGAAAATTCGATAGCCTAAATAGGCCGTTGTACCTTGAGCACATTTTTAGGTCTCAAATAGGGGGTGGGCTGCCACATTGTCACCGCTTCAGGGTTGTGCCACTGTTGTCCTCCATATCAAGCAATGATCGAGGGGTGATGGAGTACGTCTTCTTGCACTAAGGTGAGAGCGGCGATGGTACGGACGGGCTCGCCTGCTCCTGGCTCCTGCTCCTGGTAGGTTGCCGCCCTGGCCCCCACATGCTACCAGCATGTGTTACTGTACATTTTGCTTTCTTACATGTCCTGAATTATATTTCAAGGAAGATGACTATGATTTATAAGCACACGAACACATCACAATGTCACATGGTAATGCCATGTGATGGCAATCTAGGGTCATTTCTGTTAGAGAAGCCCCCTACCCCCTAGCCCCAGATATGCGAATTCTGAGCGTCACCACGAATAAGTGCAGAGGAATAGTGGGTAGACCGCAAACCCTAAATTTCTAGCAATTCTGAATACATTCATGTGCCAATGAGGTGTCCATGTAATCATGATGTTATATTAGATTTTTTATGTTGTTATTTCTTGCCCTGGTAGTACAACTATGTATACAAAACTCCAACACTGCTAGCGAAGTGGCTTTCCTTCTAACTGTTTGTCCAGGAAAGTACTATTTATCTCGGATAGGGTGTGCTAATCATTGAACAACTTACATACCTTTTCAGTGATGAATGTGGATAAAGACGAAGCAGAGAACATAATATCTTGGTGAAGGCATCTCAACCGAGATGAGACATTGTTTATTTATTTATGTCATATCCTACTCATAGTCTGTTGTTCTGTGAGCAATTGTTTGTTTTTTAACAGCTTACCATTGATAATGAATCGTGTATGGTGGCTTTGTTAATATTCAAGTAGTATTATATTGTTTTTGTATAAGTCGAGACGTGCATTGCACGCACAAGCTTACTAGTGCCAATTAGACATCGACGCGTTCCAAACCATATTGAATGCGATCGTATAGAGACCCGCCAAATACGGCCAGTGCAACAGCGGTCTGCGGTGACGGAGCCGTGCGAAGTAAAGCTGGATTAGCGGCACACCGTGTTCCTGTCCCGATGGTACATGACTATCGTATCGGTCATTGTATGGCGGACGTTGAAACGGGCCCGTCACTTTATAATGGGGCTTTTCAAACGGATAATAAGTGTAGGTTTTGGTGTGGGTCTATCCTCGCGGCCGACACAGAAAAATAAAAGAAATCTATCCTTCCGAGCGCCGCACGAGGCGCGAAGCTCAGAGCGGCGATGGCGGAGGCGGGAGGCGACGGATTCGATTTCCCATCAGATCCAGTTGACAGGTACGTATGTTTTTGTTCCCAGTGTTAGTCCCTACAGTTATAGTGTCATCTTATCAGTGGACTGGCATGTTTTACATAGATTTCCCCTTGCCGGATCTCGCCCGGGCGAATCCTTGGTACGCAGCGAAGCAAAACAATCACTGGTATGCGCGGTCGCTCAATCCAGCAATAGTGGTGTGGACGATGCGGCGGTGACAAGTAGAATTTGACAGCGGTTCCAAAGGGACCCCCCTGTCGAATTCAGAGCATTCAGCAGGCAAAGATGATGCACAAGCCCCTGGCTCTGGCTGCACCAACAGGTATACATATGCGGGGCTGTATTCCTACTTGGAACATATATTAATTCTGAATGGTCTGCGTGATTTTAGTGCTCTGAATTATAGTGAACTCTTTAGCTCCTGAGCATGACGGTCTGGGTTTAGAACAGAATTGAGTTCAACAAGCCAAAAGGTACAGAATTGAGTGTGTTCCTGAACCGCAAAAGTATACGGGAGTGATGCTCTAACAGTTGGAAATTTCATTGGTTTAGCAGCTCTGGAACGCAAACGGAAGGCCGGTTGACTAACAGCAGCAGAGACAAGCCTCCATATGATGATCACAGTGCAAAGAGCAAAAAAAGTAAGTTTGTGCCTCATCTGGATACTGTTGAGGGATATGGTACAAGCAAACGAACACGTTTCTGCAGTATATGTTGTGAACCAGGGCAAGAGCACAACATGTCTACTGTTAGAGCAGAGTTAAAAGCACTGTTTTCTGTTAAAAAACACCCTTTAGTCCAGTAGTTAGCAAAATCGTAGCTTCTTCTGGCTTGCTTATAAATATCTTGGCTATGTTTTACATTCAAGCTACCCATTAATTCTATGTTGTAGCATGTACCTTTTTTAGGACAGATGTTTGCTAAAATTATTGTACCAAATATTCTGGGTGATGTTCTATATGCTCATTGTTAAAACTTTATAATGAAAGTATTTTTCTTCTCAAGGCAATCGGTACAGACATGATTACAAAAACTGGTTGGGGTTTTCCCATCTTAACAAATATTCATATTTTCCTTTGCAAACAAAAAGGATATTTCGCTTCACAAAAAAAATTACTTTCACCTCACTTGCCTCCATAAATTTTTTATATAAATTTCTACTATTCTTTGCTTTTATAAAATCCTGACTTTTATTGCCAAAATTGACATGCGCGGCTAGTAGCACACTCGTGGATGTGCAAAGAAAGTAATTGTCCTTGTTCTTTGTGCAATCATTTTCAGGGCAAGCCAAAAAGGAGTAACACACGGTCTTGTCGCTGCGAGTGCCCTGCAATGATACGGTTGCTGCGGTCGAACGACAACGGCTGGCACATAAGCGAGCACAGGCCATCGCACAACAATTTCTTCGGTTCAACGAGCAATGCGCCTTTCAGCAAAAGGGCCTTGAGGGGACTGTGTGGGGAAATCATCAGAGATTAGCTTCAGTTTGTTCAACATAATATATCATCTTATGTTATTTGAGACAATTAGTACCATCTAATGGTGGCTACGCATGTTCTTCGATATTACTGCACCTTGTAGTTGCATGGTGATTTGAACAAAAATGGACTTTCATGTGCAGATATTCCTAAATATTACTAAACCTTCTAGTTGTAAGGTGATTTGAACAAATGGATTTTCAGGGCAAGCTTCAGTTGATTTTCCTAAGCCCATTTTTGAAAAGAGTCTCTTTTGAAAAATGCGTGGCAAGTGGTTCCCTGTACAGGTTGGCTGTGATGACAGTAATTCAATCTGACTACATGATGACAGGTGGCAACATAATCATGTTGTACTCCGTGATTCTGCCGCCGTCAGGATAAGTAGGTGACAACGTTCCTGCCGCAGTCCTGGTACGAAACAATTGGTAGGACGGGCGGACTGAACCTTGGTTCGCGTTCGCCATATGTTGCAACTAGGGCTTCTTGCTTGGATTTGGGGGATTGATTTGTGATTATTGTGTGGCCCTGCGGCGAGGCCGACGGGGTTAAGGGTGTGTTTGGTTTCAGGAACAAAATGAAATGGAATGTTATGGTTTCGTTCCACAAGAATGGGTCGGTTTCATCCCTGTTTTTGGTACCGAAAATTTAAAGGAATAGAATGGTTAGATTTTAGTGCTCGGTTTTGAAAGATGGAATGGAATGAAATTGTTCATCTCACCACTTGTATGCTTGTGATTATGTACAATGTATTGAACTTTAGCATCAAACACAAACTGAATGCAAACGAACACTTGATTCAGAGAACAAATGTACAACGTGCAGGCAAACAATCGTGTGTCTGAGACGCTGCAGTACATCAGTTACTGAACCAACCTTCTGACTATGTCAATCTACTGGAGGTGTACACAAACTGTTATGCTTAACAGATTCCAGTCAAACAAGAAGCGCTGATTTCAGTCAAAATTGCCCAGCATCCTCGCTTTTCCCGTGAAGAAGAGCTCCATCGCCACGGCCCGACGCGTCACAGGTCACCGTCACCCGCGCGAACCCGAGCTCCTTTGTGCCGACCCACACCATGGCCTCCATGGCTGCCTTGGACACCGCGTAGCCAGGGTGCAGCGTCGCTGCCAGTGCCGAGTACACAACCACGATTCGCCCCCCGCCGCCAAAACCTTGCTCGAGGGGCGGGAATGTGTCGGCGGCGCAGATCGAAGGAAGAGGGCCGGCGGCTGATGGATTGGCGTTGCGATCCGTGATGGGTGGGCCGAGTCAACCCGACTTCCATCCATCCACCACGACGTGACGATGTGATGAGCTGGACGTTGCGATCCGTCACGGATGGATGGACGTCCGTTTGCCCCGCCCGTACAACCATCGACGCTTCGTCGGTACTGCACATTAAATAGGACACCGTATACGCCTGCAAGTACCGCATGCATCCCATATCCTGACGCGAACCAACGCCTATCGATTCCGGGATCAGGCGAGCTTGTCCGCGCCTGTGAATATTCCGCACTAAGGTGCGCTTCCTTGTGGAAACCTGCCTTAACCATCCCCTCTTATGAGTTACTTAAGACATGAGAAGTCTTATGAAGAGGTAGTGATAATTCTCAAAAAAAATTGAAGAAGTAGTGATGCCTGGTATGACATCATAGATGTTGATGTTTTTCCTACAAACTTGATCAAATGTAATAAGGTTTGAGGTAAAGATAATTCGAATAGGGCACATTTTGAGCTGTGGGAGTCGACAATGGCACAACATCTTGAGATTGTGGGAGTCGAAAATGTGCTCACCAACATCTTCAGTGAGCAGGCTTGTGTTCTTCCTCACTGGATCATCCATGAGATGGTTTCCAGGCCTCACCAACATTTTCGCCAAGGCCAAATCATGAACATTGTGAATTCAAACACATGATGGGTCGACACAGAGCGGAGTTTGAATCCTCTATGACGCGATTTCCTTTTCTCTCCCACCATGATTCTTGCATGCGCTTCTCAAGCGGAAGGGAAAAAGAGAGGAAGGAATCAGGGTGATTAGGAAGTAACCGGGGCGATTTGAGTCGTTCGGATCTGTTCCTAACTTCCTATCTGACGACTGATCGCCAAGCATCACTATCCTTGTTTTTTTTTTTGCCCGAATGAAATATTTTTCCTGATGCAATGCTTCGAGGAGGAAGCAGATGCGGCGAAAATGAAAGTCTGATTTTATTGATCGTTATTATGTGCGGAGGGAAGGAGACCAAGCAGCAATTGGTTTCCATTACTTCCATAATATATTATCGTAGCAGCAGCAGTAGACGATGTACATACACAAACACAACTCGACCGATCTTAGTTTCCTAACCACCAAACTCTGGAACTCTGGATAAGAAGTCTCGGATATTATTGTTTGATTCAGGCGATGCAGTTGAGGCCCAGGCACCCTCCCAGCAGGTTCCTCAACAACTTCTTCTGCAAAACAAAACACAACATTCATCACCGTTAGATCTGGTCTATCTTGCCACAATCTACAACACTCCAACCCTGTGCTAATACACTAACTAATTAACCACCACTTTTGCCAAAGCAAAGTCATACGAATTATCCTAAGAAAGCAAGAAGAGACATTTGTAAAAAGTTCAGATTTTATCTTTCCAGAAAGGAAAAGAAGCTCCCTTCAGATTATCCATTATCTTATCTTATCCCCCTCCGAGTAAAAGGTTTGCGTCAATCACATGAGAGACGGGAAACTAACTAAAGCAAATCCATTTCTTTTCATCTTTTTGGCGCCTAAAAGTAAATCCACTTGGCAACTAAAAATCCACCAATCACGTGACAGATTATTAGCACAAAAAAAAAGTAGGAGCACTTGCCTTCTGCACCTTGCAGATCACGTTGGGGGAGATCTTGTAGAGGTCCTCGTCCACCGCCGCCGCCGCCGCCGCCTTGGCCTTGGGCTTCTTCCTCCTCTGTTGCTGCTGCTCCTTCTTCCCTTGCTGGTGGTTCTGCTGCTGCTGCTTCCTGCCCCCCTTCTTCCTCCTCCCGGACATAGCACCGGCGTTGGCGTTGGCGTTCGGCTTCTCGTTCTCCTCCCTCTTCTTTACTCGGACGACGCACTGCATTTTTGCATTGATCGTCAGCTGCTGGAAACTAAGCTGATCTGGAGATAATGTTGCTGTGGCTTTGTTGTGTCTGAGTTTGAGCCTGACCTTCTTGTAGGTGTAGGGGTTGGCGGCGAAGTGGGGCACCTTGAAGAGGTCGACGTCGTCCTCCCCTGCCTGCGCCGTGAAGAAGAAGGTGGCCGCCGGCTCGAAGTACTGGGTGACGGGCATCTCTTCCCACATGTTCCAATCGCCGAACGCCGGGATTTGGCGCCACTTTCCGCAGTCATCCTGCGCCTGTCATCACGAGACAACAAACGGACCAGCTTGCTTAAATCCCTGTACGCATGGTTTTCTTCCTCAAGTATGAACAAGAAAAAAGGAATGTTCGGCTGGAGCAGAGGAATCATAGAGATCGAGAAGAAGCATTGTGAGCACTAGCAGTGCTGGTACTTTTGATCTAAGAAGGATACGTAAAAAACTTTCAGGTGTTCTGAACAGTTGTATCCGATGTAGAACATGCACTTTGCTGGGGAAAAAATGGCCTACTGCTACGAGCATAGTACTGCGTTACAGTGGAAGAGAACACATCCCACCAGCGCACATTGCAAAAGATTCGAACCCCAAAACTGTATAGCGTCGTGAGATTCAGCTAAAAGAACTGAAGCAGCAGTGCACACTACAGCAAGAAGGAGAATGAAAGAAGAGCATCTCCATGCATATGCATGCATGCAATGCAAGGCTCACCTCCATCTCGGAGCTAATGACAAGCTGAGGAAGAAGGAGGAGGAGAAGCAGCCACGAGGAGAAGAGCAGGGGCAGTCAAAACACTGGTAGCACGGGCAGAGGAGCACGGGGCAGGGCTGTATACATAGCCGCCGGAAAGGCTGGGCCGGGGCAAAGAGAGAGAGAGGGAGATGGAATGTGGGGGCGCGCACGTTGTACCGCCCGAAAAACTTTACGAAAAGCCGGCGAGAAAGAAAGCAGGCAAGGCAGGCCGTGTTTGCTCGCTATGCGGCCAGAGGCAATGAGTACTGTGCTCCTGCCTGCATCATGCCCCTACTCATTTGACTCGTAAACCACGCACGACACACACCCCTGCTACCACCTCGCTTTCCGAGCTGCTGTCCCTAGCGCTCGCACTCATATGATGCCGCTCTTTTCCCTGGACAGCGCCAGCTCGCTCGGTCCAAGTCATGAGATGAGCAGCAAGACTTCATTACTTACCCTCTCTCTTTCACTGTCTGTGTCTCTGTTTGCTGGGGGCGTGGCAGCAAAAGGCGAGCGCTTTTGGCAACGGGGTGTCGCGGCCGTGATGATAGGCGATGAGTGTGCGTGTGTCGCATGCTCTTGTCTTTGTCACCCGCTCGTCCGGCCCGGCGGGCAGGTGCTGCGCGCATGGCATGGTGAACGGAAAAACGGTGAAAAGCGGCCGCTTTTTCCCTTTGGAACCGCGGCCAAAATCGCCATGATTCTTGGGGCTCCGCGCGGGCGGGCCTGCACGCCTTGCCGCTTTGCACCGCCCGCCGGGGGTCTGGCCGTCTGGCTCGCGGTTAACGGACGGGGAAAGGAGGACCGGCCTCACTAATTTATCATCTACCGTGTGGTGCTTGCTTGCTTGCTTTGCTTGTGGGTTTTGAAAGGAGGGCGTACTTGCTTATCTTACCACCGGTGGTGGCTTTTTGAAAGGGAAAATGGTCGTAAAAATTGGCAAGGAATAATGGCGTTCGGCGTGTAACGTGCACGGTGGATCGTTGGGTGAGGGTGGCGAGCCCTTTTAAAAGTCATTCGGGGTGTCGTCGCTGACATGAACACACGTATGGTTTGGTGCCAAACTTGCATGATTGTTGTGTGCACCTGCGTTTACTGTGTGCACCTTTCGCTAAGCAGGTTTCTAAGCAACCCGGTTAGAAAAAGTTCCGAAAGACGGTGGCCCTGGGTTGGTAACTATAGTACTATCTCTAACGACCGTGGCTCTCGGCTGGTGGCTCTCTTTTCTCTGCTCGTATGAGCTCCATTTTTACGATTCTTCTTACGGGGTGAACCAAAGTTTTGAGGTACCTCAGGAAACCTAGAGATTTTCTTGGAACAGTACCTCAATCATAATTCATCTTGCACTGTTGGAGGAGACACACAATCATAATTCATCTTTGTCCATTTTGGGTCTTCTGAATGCTCGTGAGATGATTGTTATTACCGTCTGGTATTTGTGATAGGTAAGACGTAAATTCGTTCATGAAGAGATAGGACAAGATTCTTATCAGGTTACTATGGGTTTCGTGCTCTAACGGCAAACCATGTTACCGCTTCCTCTCCAAATACTACCATAGAAAGAATGTTTTGAATCGAGGCCCCTTTGGGTTTTGTTAAATTTAATGTTGACGTTTGTTTTGGTCAAGTCTTGCTTAGGGGTACGGTTGGGGTGCTATTGAGGGATGATAATGGGAATTTCATTTTTAGGGGGAACTGAAATCAATTGGTGCGCGGACGTCCGACTGAAGCTTCAACGCTCAAATTTGCTCTTGCCCTTGCACAAAGGGTAGGATGTAACCGACTCGTTATTAATTCTAATATTATGGAGGTCACTAACACTATGAACAATGAAGGACACGCTACGAGTAAATTGCCAACAATTTTCGACTTGCTTAATCATTTTGCGTGTGACTTTCCTGTTTCTAGGTTTGAACATTGTAATAGGGGAACAAATAAAGTTGCTCATGAGCTTGCTAGGTTGGCTAGGTTTTCTTTAACAGTTGACTGGTTTGAGGGATTAAAATTGTACCCTTTCTTATAAATGATACTGATTTGAGGAATTTTTATTATCTCTAATGTTCTCTGTATTGCCATGATAGATGAATAGATTGAAAATTTCTCTTGCAAAAAACAATTATACATTAGAAATAATAGTTATACTTTTTCTGTATTGCCATGATCAATCATGGCAATACAGAGGACACTAGAGGTAATAAAAATTACAATCAATTCCATGAAACACCTAGCAACGACTATAAGGACTGAACCGAGCCGAAGGCTATAATCTTTTTGTGTGTTTTGTTAAAAAAAGACCGAACGGCTCACAAGAAGCAAGAATATGCCACATGCACACCACCGTCTTGGCTCTTAGGCCTTGTACAATGGGAAGTGCCTAGGGAAGGTGCTTAGAGAAATAAACCAGGCTTTTTTTAAGCACCGGTGCTTATTTGTACAGGATAGACGCTTAACTAAGCATCTCTCCTATAGAAATAGGCACCGGTGCTTCACAAAAACCCGGTTTATTTTTCTAAGCATCTCTCTAAGCACCTCCCATTGTACAAGGCCTTAGGGAGATCGCTCGGGTTGGTCCTGGGTCACACAAAGGAAAATCCGCGATTATACAGAAAGCAAACGATATATGATTTTTGTTAAAGACATTGCATTTATGTATTCTGATCCTATGCATGCTATTTACGTATGTTGATCGACATTGTTGGGAAACGTAGCATACAATTTTAAAAAAATTCCTATGCTCACACAAGATCTATCTAGGAGATGCATAGCAACGAGAGGGGGAGAGTGTGTCCACGTACCCTCGTAGACCGAAAGCGGAAGCGTTTGCTTAACGCGGTTGATGTAGTTGAACGTCTTCTCGTTCCAACCGACCGAGTACCGAACGTACGGCACCTCCGAGTTCTGCACACGTTCAGTGCGATGACGTCCCTCGAGCTCTTGATCCAGCAGAGGGTCGAGGAAGTAGATGAGTTTCGTCAGCACGAGGGCGTGGTGACGGTGACGGTGATGTGATCCGCACAGGGCTTTGCCTAAGCACCGCGAGAATATGACCGGAGGCGTAAACTGTGGAGGGGGCCGCCGCACATGGCTTGGAGCAATTGATGTGTGTTCTAGCCCCCCCCCCCTTATATAAAGGAGGGGGGAGAGGAGGCCGACCCTAGGCGCGCCCCCACGTAGGAGGAGTCCTACTTGGGGTCCTAGTAGGATTCGGCCCACCCTTCCTTTTACCGGAGGGGGAAAGGGGGAAGGAGAGGGAGAATGAGAAGGAAAGGGAAGTGTTGCCCCTTCCTCTTGTCCAATTCGAACTCCTCCCTGGGGGCGCGCCACGCCTTTGTGGGCTGGTGTGCCTCCCTCCTATGGCCCATATGGCCCTTAACTTTCCTCGGGGGGTTCCGGTAACCCCTCCAGTACTCAGATATGTACCCGATACATTCTGGAACCCTTCCGGTGTCCGAATACTACCTTCCAATATATCAATATTTACCTCTCGACCATTTCGAGACTCCTCGTCATGTTCGTGATCTCATCCGGCACTCCGAACAACCTTCGATCACCAAAACACATAAATCATATAATACATATCGTCATCGAACGTTAAGCGTGCGGACCCTACGGGTTCGAGAACTATGTAGACATGACTGAGACACCTCTCCGGTCAATAACCAATAGCGGAACATGGATGCTCATATTGGTTCCCACATATTCTACGAAGATCTTTATCGGTCGAACCGCTATGTCAACATACGTTATTCCCTTTGTCATTGGTATGTTACTTGCCCAAGATTCGATCATTGGTATCTTCATACCTAGTTCAATCTCGTTATCGGCAAGTCTCTTTACTCGTTCTGTAATGCTTCATCCCGCGACTAACTCATTAATCACATTGCTTGCAAGGCTTCATATGATGTGCATTAGTGAGAGGGCCTAGAGATACCTCTCCGATACTCGGAGTGACAAATCCTAATCTCGATCTATGCCAACCCAAGATCGTGTAGTTCGTTTGCTAGAGCTTTTCTAATGTCAAGTATCTTTCCTTAGACCATGAGATTGTGCAACTACCGAATACCGTAGGAATGCTTTGGGTGTATCAAACGTCACAACGTAACTGGGTGACTATAAAGGTGCACTACGGGTATCTCCGAAAGTGTCTGTTGGGTTGGCACGAATCGAGAATGGGATTTATCACTCTGTATGACGGAGAGGTATCTCTGGGCCCACTCAGGAATGCATCATCATAATGAGCTCAATGTGACTAAGGAGTTAGTCACGAGATCATGTGTTATGGAATGAGTAAATAGACTTGCCGGTAATGAGATTGAACAAGGTATAGGGATACCGACGATCGAATCTCGGGCAAGTAACATACCGATGGAGAAAGGGAATTGCATACGGGATTGATTGAATCCCCGACATCGTGTTCATCCAATGAGATCATCGAGGAACATGTGGGAGCCAATATGGGAATCCAGATCTCGCTATTGGTTATTGGCCGGAGAGGTGTCTCGGTCATGTCTACATGGTTCCCGAACCCATATGGTCTACACACTTAAGGTTCGGCGATGCTAGAGTTGTAACGGGAATTGTATGTGGTTACCGAAGGTTGTTCGGAGTCCTGGTTGAGATCCCGGACGTGACGAGGAATTCCGGAATGGTTCGGAGGTGAAGATCGATATATTGGACGATGGGTATTGGAGTCCGGAAGTGTTCCGGGGTACTGGGCTATGGCCAGCATGATCGAAAGGTGTTTCGGGGGCCCCGACAAGTGTTGCAGGACCTCATGGGCCAAGGGGAGGGGTAAACCATCCCACTAAGGGGTTGTGCGCCCCCACAACCTTTCCCACGTTGCTTGGGGAGGTGGGGCGCGTCCACCTGGCTTGGCTTGGAGGGCAAGTATCCCTAGGGTTTCCCAAGGGAGATCCAATCTTCCTTAGCCGCCGCCCTCCCTAGGGGAAACCCTAGGGCGCCTAATCCTCCCGCCTTCCCCCTATATATAGTGAGGCAGAGCAAGGGTAGCCGCACCCTCACACGCCCTGGTGATGCCCTTTCTCTCCTTCCTACACCTCTTCCTCCTCTGTAGTGCTTAGCGAAGCTCTGCCGGAGAACCACGAGCTCCGTCACCACCACGCCATCGTGCTGCCGGAGTTCTCCCTCAACTTCTCCTCCCCCCTTGCTGGATCAAGAAGGAGGAGACGTCCCCGGGCTGTACGTGTGTTGAACGCGGAGACGCCGTCGTTCGGCGCTTGGATCAGATCTTCCGCGATTTGAATCGCCATGAGTACGACTCCATCAACCGTGTTCTTGTAACGCTTCCTCTTAGCGAGCTTCAAGGGTATGAAGATGCACTCCCTCTCTCTTGTTGCTAGCATCTCCTAGATTGATCTTGGTGACATGTAGGAAATTTTTTGAATTATTACTACGTTCCCCAACATGGATATGCTATTTCCTTTCTGTTAAACCGACTTTGTACAACCCTAAGCCCCTCCTTGTCTATATAAACTGGAGGGTTAGATCGATGGCAGGATCATAACATTACTAAGCTAGCCAAGCTAGGGTTAGCTAATACGATCTCGTGGTAGATCAACTCTTGTAACTCCTATACCCTTCGTGGTAGATCAACTCTTGTAACATTACTAAGCTAGCCCGAACCTGGGTAAACACTATGTCCTTTTGATCATAGTCACCATCGATCATCAGACATATAGCTTGGGCCCCCTACCCTAGATCTGCCAGTTTTGACACCGACATTGGTGCTTTCACTGAGAGCTCTGCTGTATCGTCAACAGAAGGATATTGATGGCTCGCCTCTTCATCAACAATGATGTCGCGTCCAGGGAAACCTTTCTCCCCGGACAGGTCTTTGTGTTTGGTGGCTTCGTGCTTCGTGCCAACTTGATCGGTCGCCTCGAGTAGGTTGACAGTTACGCCCCCTGCCACCAAATCAGGTTTGGAAACCTGAACTACGTCACTGACATCCGAGGAGGTCTAATCTTCGAGGGGTTCCCGGCCTCGGCTGCCGCTTCGTGCCCCCATCAAGAAGGCTTTTCGGATCCCCTATTAGATCCCGTTCAGGGGTCAACACTCATACCTGCCCCGACCTTAGATCCAGGGCAGGTCGTATCGTTCGAAGACGGGAGCGTTAGCCCCTCCAGACTCCTTCCCCTCGTGGAACTCCCGACCGAAGACCCAGATGCAATCTTGGACTTGCCTCTGGCCGATCGCTCTGAACCGTCGAGGTTTGCGCTCATGAGGTCCGATCAGGTGTCCCATGCCGAACTCAACCTTGCAGATCTACAGTTTTCGGTCCAGTTTTTGCTCCGAGATGAAGCATTGGGATTAATGCAGTCTCTCACCATCATAGAGGCTTTGCCTCCGAACTGTACCCAGCTCGGGCTTGGGGCCGAGAGCGGGGAATTTTATGCATGGGTTCAAAAAACTTGTAAAGTGCATTACATCGCATACCTCAAAGCGCGTCCCCAAATGGGACAAAAAATTTACCACGGCATGTTGATGCTGCTCCATGATAGCATGCCAAGTTTCATGAATTTCAGACGAGTTTTGGATTTACTAGAATTTAAAAACCAGGAATCTCAATGTTTGCGGTCGAGTGACGGTGGCAGGGTGTTGGACATTCATTCCCATTTCTTGCATGGGACCTAAGCATGCAACCAAGGACACATATTTGAATTTTTAACCAATTTATATGCATTAGAGCATGTGCATGTAGTTCAAATTTGAATTATGCTCATAAATGCATTGAAAACACAATTAATGCATAAAAATGTCCGAATGAACCCCGAAAAATCCCAAAAATTGACACAACATTCCTATTGTTCTATGTTGACACTAGAAAAAAAATTGAAAGCAATAAGAGGCAGTGGATATCCTTTCGTCCCCAAAGGTGGGACGTTCCATACCGAAACCATCAGGCTTTTTAAGAACTGGAAACCATCAGGCTTGTTGTGAGAACCTTTGGTTTGTGAGAAGCATATCCCCAAACCTGCCCCAAATGGGACAAAACATTTACCACGACATGTTGATGCCGCTCCATGATAGCATGCCAAGTTTCATGAATTTTAGACGAGTTTTGAATTTACTAGAATTTTAAAATCAGGAATCTCAATGTTTGCGGCCGAGTGACGGTAGCAGGGTGTTTGACATTCATTCCCATTTTTTGAATGGGACCTAAGCATGCAACCAAGGACACATATTTGAATTTTCAACCAATTTATTATGCATTAGAGCATGTGCATGTAGTTCAAATTTGAATTGTGCTCATAAATGCATTGAAAACACAATTAATGCATAAAAATGTCAAAACAAACCCCGAAAAATCTCAAAAATTGACACAACACTCGTGTTATTCTATGTTGACACGAGAAACATTTTGAAAGTTAGAAGAGGCAACATATATCGTTTCATCCCCCAAGGTGGCACATACCCTACTGAAACCATCAGGCTTGTTGTGAGAGAAGCTCAGGTTTGCGAGAAGCTTATACCCACACCTGCCCCAAATGGGACAATATTTTTACCACAGCATGTCGCTGCCGTTCCATGATATCATGTCAAGTTTCATGAATTTTAGACGAGTTTTCGATTTACTAGAATGTTAAAAGCATGTATCTCAATGTTAGCGGCTGAGCGACAGTGTCAAGGTGTTTGACATTCATTCTCATTTCTTGCATGTGACCTAAGCTTGCAACCAAGGACAAACATTTGATTTTGCAACCCGTTTTTATGGACTGGAGCATGTGGTTTAATTTTGAATTGTGCACCTGAAATGCCTAGAAAACCAAGTTACCGTATAAAAATATCCAAACGAACCCTGAACAATTCCAAAAATTTTAAGACACACATATAGTTGCATGTTCACTGCAGATAAAAGGTATATCAATTCAAACACCATCCATTGCCACTATGACCCCATTATGTAATTTAAATCAAAATTAAAAATCAAGTAGATCCCACACAGTTTATTATCACCAACCGTGTGAGATGCAGTACAAAATATCCTGGAGCATCGTCGGTGTATAGTACACCTATGGCTTATGCGAGAAGGTACGTCGGCTACAGTCCACAGCCGGCGTGTCAAGCACACTAGCTCGCTCCCCAAATATCATTCCACAGTTCAATCGTCGTCGGTGAAAGATGGGGACGTGGACCCGCATCGTGAGGGCAACTTCGGCGGCCCACTCTGGCGTGAGCGCGGCCGCAGTTGTCGTGCGCGTGCTAACAAGGTGCATGAGCGCGGCTGCAATCTGTGACCGGGCGGCCATGGCAGCCCAAACGGCCGTTGTTGCTTCTCAGGCGGCAGCAGCAACATCTGCCTTGGGGATAGCAGCTGGCGAGAGCGACATAGAAGCTATTCATTCCACATCGGCGGCCTTAGCCCTGATGGAGGCTGCCCACGACCATGTCAAGGCCACCCACGCCCATCTCGTGGCGGTCATCGCACAAATTGAACGAAGCTTCTCCGACAATGGTCGGCAACCCACGGCCGAAGAGTTGGCCATCGTCGAGAGCGTTTGAGCAGCCATCTGTTCCTCCGCCGCATACCTTGCAACGACGGAGCCGTCCAAGACTAGATCACGGTCGCCCACGCCTAGCTTGTGGCGGCCTTTTCCAAAGAGATGGCAGACGCAGATGGCGAGATGCTTGCAGAATATGGTGCGATGGATGCCATGGAGCTCCTTCCCCAGGAGACCGTCGGGCGCGAGCTGGACATGGAGGAGGAGGCGGAGATCGATGGGCACCAGTCGTAGTAGTACTCTTTGTTTTGTTTAATTAAGAGCGCCGATCTTTAATTTGTTAGAGTAATGTTTAGGCTCGCTAGCTCTGTTTAATTGCTGAACTTGCTTGATTAAGAAGTGTGAGTGTGTTGTAGTCTTCTTTGTGTAGCCAAATTATGCAATGACGTGGATGAGCATTGTAACCAGGGAAATTGGAACCAAAATTTTTGACGTTCAAACTCATCACACATGGGTTAAGCTATCTGAATCATTTGTGATGTTCACATATCGCACATAGTTCTGAATAAGGAACCGTGTCTGATGACACTTTGCGCGCCAGTTTTTCGCTGAAGTGATTCCAAATTTTCGGCTTCCGCGGAAATATCTACCTCTCCGCCCCTCCCCTTACCAAAACCCACATTTCCCCTGTTTCCATCTTCCTTTCCAGGTTGAAACCTTCACTCCTTGCTTGCAGCACCGCCCCCTCGCCGGCGACCCTCCTTCACGCTGCTCGGCCTCGTCTATCCAGATAGGTAATCCACACCAGATCCCCATCCTCCTCCTCCTTCCACATCCCACATGCCCCGACCGCCGGTGCGACACCTTCCACCCAAATCACCAACCCATCCACCAAATAAGTGCCACCCTAACCAATGGTGCACGTAGTATAGCCAGGAGCTCAAGGAGCATTTGGTAGCTGAGAAGCAAATTGTGGCCACACGCGCGGATGAGGTCGCGATGGCTACCATTCGTGCCGACCCCAGATCTTGCAGGAGCACCTTGCTATTTTCTAGCTACGTCGGATAAGCATGCTCGGTTTACCCGTTTGCGTGTACTCCTCCTGCCTTTCCTTAACAAATTCTAGTGAATTGTGCTATCTAATTTTACCATGTAATCTATTGCTCCTGTGTATATGTTATATATGTCATGTAGTGTGGTGCTCACTTATTAACTGTTTGGTTAATTAGTTGTCATCTTCAAGTAACTGTTTGGTTCAATTCTACAAATGTGATGTTCAATTCTTCAGGCTGCAATTTTGTATTGTCTTCCATGTGAGAAATAAATCGAATTTATCTTTACAAAATACATGAGAAACGAATGCAATTGCTATATTTCCAAGTTGTCAAGAATGCTTGGTTTGGTTATACATTGTGTAATGTGGTGCTCAGTTAATGTTTGGTTCGTTTGTGTTGTGGTGTTTAGTTAACTATTTGGTTCAATTCTGCAATGCGATGTTCAATAGTTGTGGGTGCATTCTGTTATTATATACCATGTGAGAGGTAAATCAAATTTGGTTGTACTAAATACATGAGAAACAAATATAGTTGTTATATTTCCAAGTTGTTAAGCATGCTTGGTTCGGTTAACTATCTGATCTTCTATTAGGAGTATGTTATATTGTGCAATATGGTGCTCAGTTAATGTTTGGTTCATTTGTTGTGGTGTTTAGTTAACTGCTTGGTTCAATTCTGCAATGCGATGTCCAATTGTCCTGGGTGGAATTTTGTATTGTTGTGCATGTGAGGAATAAATTGAATTTGACTGCACTTAATACATGAGAAACATATACAAGTGTTATATTTCCTAGTTCTTAATCATGCTTGGTTTGGATAAATGGGTTTTCCATGTGGCTTGAGTTAACCTGATGAATCTGCAATGTGCTTATTTTTCATCAACATATTTTACTGATAGCATGCGAACCCTTACTTAACATGATGACTAACTACCTTATATGTGTTGCAGGGAAACAATGGGAAGCAATGAGGTTTACAATCGAGGTTAGCACGTGCATGGTCCGTTGTCTAATAGCACATTATTGTGCAATTGCAGGAACCACTCTAATACTTAGGTTTTTAACAATTTGGTCTTGCACATGTAGGTCCTGCTGTCAGAGGTTTTGACCCACTGTTTGACCCTTTTTGCATATGGGGAAATGAGTTGTCCATGAATATCAATCAAGTCAGGAAACTCAGAAAGATTGTTAGGATAAAGAAATTAGCAACAAAAAACAACAAGATCTTTGTCTTCACAATGAACAAGACATCAGTTCACTACAAGATGGTACTAACTATTATACCTGCCTTTTTTTATTCCTTTACCCCATTTCCAATATAGAGAAGATATTTATGCACATCCTTGTTTTCAGGCCTTTCCAAAGTAGTTCACTGATGATTACCTCTCAAACCACCTCTATGGTCAGGAGGCGAGGAAGGTTTTCATACAACACCCGCGGTTCAATATTGAAGTGTTCCTGAAGAGGATGAAGGATGGATGGTCAACCATCCACAGGCATTGGCCTAAAGTTGCAAAGACCTTCAACATCAATGAAGGCTCAATATTCGCCTTCCGTTTCAGCAGTTTTCCCGAGGAGATGCATCTATCTATGTACCGTCTATGATGCTAATTTCGAAAGGTTCTAGATGTTGCATGTGAAACTTGGTACTGGTGCAGTTGTGTAATGGGGTAGCTGAGTGCTGAAGCTATATCATGTTGTACTCTGATGTATTTCAATTATGAAATCCTACTTCCTTAATATGGGAATGAAATACATTATGCGTTTAATATGAATGTCAATTAGATTAATAAACGGATTATTAATAATAGAGCAATTAGCATGGTAATAGCGAATTAGCCTGCTAATTGGTTTTTGCTATTCCAAACAGTTATTGAGAAAATACCGTGGGCGATGACCTAAGGCAACGCACACAGTTTCTAGGAATAAACCGTGTTGGATCGATGAACAATCACACACGACATTCTCTTCAAAACTGTTTTCGTTAGGCCACCTTGCGCAAATGTTTACCGCATAAAAATTATGTGTGATGGACAGCCTTTGCCACATAGTTTCTTCTACGCACTGTGTGTGTTGCATTCAATAATGCAAATGATAATTTTTTTAATATTGTGTGCGATGGGAACACTATCATAAACGATTTAACGGGGAAAATTGTGTGTGATGTACCTACGAACGGAAACGTTTTCCTTGCAGCGACTGTGTGGGATGTATATACGAACATAAATGTTTCGCGGGGACTGATTGTGTGTGATGTACTTATGACCGGAAATGATTTCGCCTGTATAATTGTATTTTTTAGCACTACTGTACGTATAACCGTATTTGCTCGCTCTTCGGTCGCACACAACCTCATTTTGCCGAGTGTGTGTGCCAGGAGGGCATATCCCCGACGGTTTCTAGATCATGTAGGAAAGACCCCCTATCGCCCACACTCACTAGGTGACAGTTCTGAATGCCGTCGCAGAAAGGAGTTAAAAACCGTTTGTATAGCACCTCGCTGTACCAGTGTATGTACTCTGCTTCACACGTAGATCCCGCCACGACGCTCTGCTTGGAACTGCACCAACTGGCAGCTCCACCATTCAATATAAATACGTATCCGGATTGCGACTTAGAGTCATCCGGATCAGTGTCAAAGCTTGCATCAACGTAATCATTTACGACAAGCTCTTTGTCACCTCCATAAACGAGAACGTATCCTTAGTCCTTTTCAGGTATTTCAGGATGTTCTTGACCGTTGTCCAGTGCTCCACTCCTGGATTACTTTGGTACCTCCCTACTATACTTATAGCAAGGCACACATCAGGTTTGGTACACAACATTGCATACATGATAGAACCTATGGCTAAAGCATAGGGAATGACTTTCATTTTCTCTCTATCTTCTCCAGTGGTCGGGCATTGAGTCTGACTCAACTTCACACCTTGTAACATAGGAAAGAACCCTTTCTTTGACTGATCCATTTTGAACTTCTTGAAAACTTTATCAAGGTATGTGCTTTGTGAAAGTCCAATTAAGCATCTTGATCTATCTCTATAGATCTTGATGCCCAATATGTAAGCAGCTTGACTGAGGTCTTTCATTGAAAAATTCTTATTCAAGTATCCTTTTATGCTATCCAGAAATTATGTATTAATCAACAATATGTCATCCACATATAATATTAGAAATGCTACAGAGCTCCCAGTCACTTTCTTGTAAATACAGGCTTCTCCAAAAGTCTATATAAAACCATATGCTTTGATCCCATTATCAAAGCGTATATTCCAACTCTGAGAGGCTTGCACCAATTCATAAATGGATCGTTGGAGCTTGCAGACTTTGTTAGCACCTTTTGGATCGACAAAACTTCTGGTAGCATCGTATACAACTCTTCTTTAAGAAATCCATTAAGGAATGCAGTTTTGACATCCATTTGCCAAATTTCATAATCATAAAATGCGGCAATTGCTAACATGATTCGGACAGACTTAAGCATCGCTACGGGTGAGAAGGTCTCATCGACGTCAACTCCTTGAACTTGTCGAAAACCTTTCGCAACAAGTCGAGCTTTGTAGACAGTAACATTACTGTCAGTGTCAGTCTTCTTCTTCAGATCCATTTATTTTCTATGGCTTGGCGATCATCGGGCAAGTCCACCAAAGTCCGCACTTTGTTCTCATACATGGATCCCATCTCAGATTTCATGGCCTCAAGCCAGTTCGCGGAATCTGGGCTCATCATCGCTTCCTCATAGTTCATAGGTTCATCGTGGTCCAGTAACATGACTTCTAGAATAGGATTACCGTACCACTCTGGTGCGGACCGTGCTCTAGATGACCTACGAGGTTCGGTAGTAACTTGATCAGAAATTTCATGATCATCATCATTACATTCCTCACTAATTGGTGTAGGAATCACTGGAACTGATTTTTGTGATGAACTAGTTTCCAATTTGGGAGAAGGTACAATTACCTCATCAAGTTCTACTTTCCTCCCACTCACTTCTTTCGAGAGAAACTCCTTCTCTAGAAAGGATCCATTCTTAGCAACGAATATCTTGCCTTCGGATCTGTGATAGAAGGTGTACCCAACAGTTTCCTTTGGGTATCCTATGAAGACACACTTCTCCGATTTGGGTTCGAGCTTATCTGGTTGAAGCTTTTTCACATAAGCATCGCAGCCCCAAACTTTAAGAAACAACAACTTGGATTTCTTGCCAAACCACAGTTCATATGGTGTCGTCTCAATGGATTTTGATGGTGCCCTATTTAACGTGAATGCAGCCGTCTCTAAAGCATAACCCCAAAACAATAGCGGTAAATCAGTAAGAGACATCATAGATCGCACCATATCCAATAAAGTACAGTTACGACATTCAGACACACCATTACGCTGTGGTGTTCCAGGTGGCGTGAGTTGCGAAACTATTCCACATTGTTTCAAATGAAGACCAAACTCGTAGCTCAAATATTCGCCTCCTAGATCAGATCATAGAAACTTTATTTTCTTGTTACGATGATTTTCCACTTCACTCTAAAATTCTTTGAACTTTTGAAATGTTTTAGACTTATGTTTCATTAAATAGATATACCCATATCTCCTTAAATCATCTGTGAAGGTTAGAAAATAACGATACCTGCCACGACCCTCAACACTCATTGGACCGCATACATTGGTATGTATTATTTCCAATAAGTCAGTAGCTCGTTACATTGTTCCGAAGAAGGGAGTTTTAGTCATCTTGCCCATGAGGCATGGTTTGCAAGCACCAAGTGATTCATAATCAAGTGATTCCAAAAGCCCATCAGCATGGAGTTTCTTCATGCGCTTTACACCAATATGACCCAAACGGCAGTGCCACAAATAAGTTGCACTATCATTATCAACTTTGCATCTTTTGGCTTCAATATTATGAACATGTGTATCACCACGACCGAAATTAAACAAAAATAGACCACTCAACAAGGGTGCATGACCATAAAAGATATTACTCATATAAATAGAACAACCATTATTCTCTGATTTAAATGAATAACCGTCTCTCATCAAACAAGATCCGGATATAATGTTCATGCTCAACGCTGGCACGAAATAACAATTATTCAGGTCTAAAACTAATCCCGAAGGTAGATGTAGAGGTAGCATGCCGTCGGCGATCACATCGACCTTGGAACCATTTCCGACGCGCATCGTCACCTCATCCTTAGCCAATCTTCGTTTAATCCGTAGCCCCTGTTTTGAGTCGCAAATATGAGCAACAGGACCAGTATCAAATACCCAGGCGCTACTACAAGCATTTGTAAGGTACACATCAATAACATGTATATCAAATATACCTTTCACTTTGCCATCCTTCTTATCTACCAAATACTTGGGGCAGTTCCGCTTCCAGTGACTAGTCCCTTTGCAGTAGAAGCACTCAGTTTTAGGCTTAGGTCCAGACTTGGGCTTCTTCCTGGGAGTAGCAACTTGCTTGCTATTCTTCTTGAAGTTCCCTTTCTTCCCTTTGCCCTTTTTATTGAAACTAGTGTTCTTATTAACCATCAACACTTGATGCTCCTTCTTGATTTCTACCTCCGCAGCCTTTAGCATTGCGAAGAGCTCGGGAATCTTTTTCGTCATCCCTTGCATATTAGAGTTCATCATGAAGCCTTTATAGCTTGGTGGCAGTGATTGAAGAATTATGTCAATGACACTATCATCAGGAAGATTAACTCCCAGTTGTGTCAAGTGGTTATGGTACCCAGACATTCTGAGTATGTGGTCACTGATAGAACTATTCTCCTCCATTTTGCAGCTATAGAACTTGTTGGAGACTCCATATCTCTCAACTCGGGGATTTGCTTGAAATATTAACTTCAACTCTTGGAACATCTCATATGCTCCATGACATTCAAAATGTCTTTGAAGCCCCGATTCTAAGCCGTAAAGCATGGCACACTGAACTATCAAGTACTCATCAGCTTTAGTCTGCCAGACATTCCTAACGTACACAGTTGCTCCTGCAGCGGGCCTTGCACCTAGCGGTGCTTCCAGGACGTAATTCTTCTGTGCAGCAATGAGGATAATCCTCAAGTTATGGACCCAGTCCGTGTAATTGCTACCATCATCTTTAAACTTAGATTTCTCTAGGAACGCATTAAAACTCAAGGGAACGGTAGCACGGGCCATTGATCTACACAACATAGATATGCAAAAAAAATATCAAGACTAAGTTCATGATAAATTAAAGTTCAATTAATCATATTACTAAAGAACTCCCACTTAGATAGACATCCCTCTAGTCATCTAAATGATCACTTGATCCATATCAACTAAACCATGTCCGATCATCACGTGAGATAGAGTAGTTTTCAATGGTGAACATCTCTATGTTGATCATATCTACTATATGATTCACGTTCGACCTTTCGGTCTCAGTGTTCCGAGGCCATATCTGCATATGCTAGGCTCGTCAGGTTTAACCCGAGTATTCTGCACGTGCAAAACTAGCTTTCACCCATTATATGTGAATGTAGAGCTTATCACACCCGATGATCACGTGGTGTCTCGGCACGACGAACTGTAGCAACGGTGCATACTCGGGGAGAACACTTATACCTTGAAATTTAGTAAGGGGTCATCTTATAATGCTACCTCTGTACTAAGCAAAATAAGATGCATAAAAGATAAACATCACATGCAATCAAAATATGTGACATGATATGGCCATCATCATCTTGTGCCTTTGATCACCATCTCCAAAGCACTGTCATGATCTCCATCGTCACCGGCTTGACACGTTGATCTCCATCGTAGCACTATTGTCATCTCGCCAACTATTGCTACTATGACTATCGCTACCGCTTAGTGATAACATAAAGCAATTACATGGCGATTGCCTTTCATACAATAAAGCGACAACCATATGGCTCTTGCCAGTTGCCGATAACTCTGTTACAAAACATGATCATCTCATACAACAATTGATATCTTATCATGTCTTGACCATATCACATCATAACAAGCCTTGCAAAAACAAGTTAGACGTCCTCTACTTTGGTGTTGCAAGTTTTACGTGGCTGCTACGGGCTTCTAGCAAGAACCGTTCTTACCTACGCAGAAGAGCTGGCCCATGGAGACCGAAGACCATTCCGATGTTCAAACATAACCTTCCAATATATCAACCTTTATGTCTCGACCATTTTGATACTCCTCATCATGTCCATGATCTCATTCGGCACTCTGAACAAACTTCGGTCATCAAAAACAAATAACCCTTAATACAAATTTTCATTGAACGTTAAGCGTGCGGACCCTACGGGTTCGAGAACTATGTAGACATGATCGAGACACATCTCCAATCAATAACCAATAGTGGAACCCAGATGCTCATATTGTCTCCTACATATTCTACGAAGATCTTTATCGGTCAAACCGCACAACAACATACGTTGTTCCCTTTGTCATCGGTATGTTACTTGCTCGAGATTCGATCGTTGGTATCATCATACCTAGTTCAATCTCATTACTGACAAGTCTCTTTACTCGTTCCGTCATGCTTCATCCCATAATTAACTCATTAATCACATTTCTTGCAAGGCTTATAGTGATGAGCATTACCGAGAGGGCCCAGAGATACCTCTCCGATACACAGAGTGACAAATCCTAATCTTGATCTATGCCAACCCAACAAACACCTTCGGAGACAACTGTAGAGCATCTGTATAATCACCCAGTTACGTTGTGACGTTTGATAGCACACAAGGTGTTCCCCCGGTATTCGGGAGTTGCATAATCTCATAGTCAGTGGAACATGTATAAGTTATGAATAAAGCAGTAGCAATAAAACTGTAATGATCATAATGCTAAGTTAACGGATGGGTATTGTCCATCACATCATTCTCTAATGATGTGATCACGTTCATCAAATGACAACACATGTCTATGTTTAGGAAACATAACCATCTTTGATTAATGAGCTAGTCAAGTAGAGGCATACTAGGGACACTATGTTTTGCCTATGTATTCACACATGTACTAAGTTTCCGGTGAATACAATTCTAGCATGAATAAGAAACATTTATCATGATATAAGGAAATATAACTAACAACTTTATTATTGCCTCTAGGGCATATTTCCTTCAATAAAAAAAGCAGATTAAGCGAAAACTGAATAGGTAAGCTTTCGATACTTATGTTTTGGCCAGGGGCTTCTCCCTTTGGACCCTCTTCGGGCTGTGTTCGGACTCTGAGTCTGAACTATACAAAAGGGTTACCCTCCCCCTCTTTGGGACCGCTCCCTCCGGGTTCTTGGAGGTTCTTCTCTTCCCCCTCCTCCACTTGTGTGGGGAGTCGCTCTCCACTTCCTTCTCTCCCTCCTCTTCATCCTCGTCTTCCTCGTGAGAGGAGACGGCCTCGGTATCTCCGGACACTGCGTTCGAAGGACCTTTGCAGCGGGGCCCGTCCTTGGGCCCCTTGCCCTTCTTCTTGATTTTCTTCTCCGGCGCCTGATAGGGTGCCGGGACCAGCATCTCCTCGAGCCGAGGAGTGACTGGGTCTTCGGGCAACGGAGCCAGACTCTTAATCCGCTATGACTTCTTGGTCCAGCCCTGCAAAAAAGGTGGGTTGATGAGTTTTGTATTGATCAAATACATAAACCAGATATATCTTCAGAAAATTAAACACTTAGCGGAGTGGCCGGATTCTTGGCATTGAGGCCGACGTCTTCGGTCTCCATGGGCCAACTCTTCTGCGCCTTGAAGAGTAGCTTCCACATTCCCTCGTGCGTTGTGCCGAGGAAATGCTGCAGAGTCCGCGGATCCTCCAGATTGAACTCCCACATGGGGGAAGTCCGGCACTGGTAGGGGAGGATGCGGCGGAAGAGCATAATTTGCATTGCGTTGGTTAGACCAACATTTTTGCTTAGCATGTTGGTGATACGCATTTGCAGTGTCTACACCTCCGTCTGAGATCCCTAGTTGAGGCCCTTCATGGTCCGGGAGATGAGCCTCATGGGGGGTCCAGATATGAATTCCGGAATCGCCGCCCACTTGGTGCGGCGTGGCTCAGTGATATAGAACCACTCTTGTTGCCAGATCTTGACAGTCTCGACGAAGGCCCCCTTGGGCCATGTGGCATTGGGCAGCTTGCTTGTCATGGCCCCGCCGCAGTCTGTGTGTTGCCCGTCGACCACCTTCGGCTTCATAATGAAGATTTTCAGCCATAGGCCGAAGTGTGGGGGATGCAGAGAAGAGCCTCACACACGACGATAAACGCCGAGATGTGGAGGAAAGAGTTCGGGGCTAGATCATGGAAATCTAGCCAGTAGTAGAACATAAGTCCGCGAACGAATGCGTGGAGTGGAAAACCTAACCCTCGAAGGAAATGGGGAAGGAAGATGACCCGTTCACCGGGCTCTAGAGTGGGTATGATCTGACCCTTGGGGGGAGCCTGTGCGCGATGGTGGCAGCGAGGTATCCCGCACTCCGGAGATCCTTTATCTCCTTCTCCGTGATGGAGGAGGCCTCCCACTTGTCTTTGGAACCGGATCCGGACATCATCGGAGGAGGTGGTGGTGGTGGTGAGGAAGACAGAAACTTTTCAGGCGCTGAGAGCTTGGGAGATTGGAAGGCAGAGGAGACTAGAAGGCATGGGGAAGAAAAAAATGCCAACCGCCCCCCCACTTGCGCCTTGGACCTCGCCTATTCCCAATGAAAGCGTGAGTCATAAACGGTTGGATTACCAAATCTTATTGATGAGCAATCCCGTATTAAGTGGGCACGATCTCTGTTTTGACACGACGGGCCAATGAGGCTTGACCTTGAGACACGGAATGCGGGGTGTGAAAATGGTTCAAAACACCAAAGGTTCAAGTCCGACGCTTCGTCAAAAAAGTTGTCAGTAAAAGACATTGTTCTTATTTTTTATATATCCTGCCTTCGCGACTAAGGGTTGTGTTAATTATGCAAAGCCGAATACAGTTCTATCACAGGGAAAGCCGATGTGTATTATCTAAGGAACCCGCCTCGCAATGCCGAAGATAATCTGCATGCCGAACACGTTGTCATTGAAGACTGGTTCAGGGGCTACTGAGGGAGTCCTGGACTAAGGGGTCCTTGGGCGTCCGGTCTATTGGATATGGGCCGGACTGATGGGCCGTCAAGATACAAGATAGGAGATCACCTCTCGTGTCCGGTAGGAACTCCCGTATTCGTGGATGGCAAGTTTAGGTGTTCGGATATGCGGTTTCCTTTCTGTTAAACCGACTATGTACAAACCTAAGCCCCTCTGGTGTCTATATAAACCGGAGGGTTAGATTGCAGACAGGATCATAACATTACTAAGCTAGCCAAGCTAGGGTTAGCTAATATGATCTCGTGGTAGATCAACTCTTGTAACTCCTATACCCTTCGAATATGTAACATCCCGAATTTTCAATTTGGCATGTTATATATTAGATCATCATTGCATATCATATTTTGTTGCATTTTGGCTCGATCCTCAAAATTCTACGCAACTCAAGGACCCGCGGAGAGACCTGGGGATTTCGTTATTTTCATATTTGAGTTTTCTCAAATTTTGAAATAAGGATCATTTGGTTTTACTTATTTTTCTTTCCTAATATTTAGAAAAATAAAATATATGAGAGGAGATAATATGACTTCTCCAAAAAATTGAAATATTAGTGGAAAAATATTAAAATCAAATAAGCATTTTATTTGGAAATTTATTGAAATTTTAGTTGAATTAGAAAAATTGCATCTTTTCAAAAATTGCATTTTTTAGGCCAAGAAAATGTTCATCTCGTTCTAAATATTTTATTTAGACGATGAAAATTTGTTTTGGCATTTTTAGATTTTGATTTTATTTTTTTTCTAGGATTTATTTAAGTTTTGGAGGTATCAATTTTAAAAAAAAGGTTCCCGCGAACCGACTGGGCCGAAGCCCAGCCGGCCCAGCGCCCGTCGCCACTGACCCCGAGCCGTACTCCGCTTGCCTCACGCCGCCGTCGCCGACCCAGAGACCGCCGCCGCCTTGCCCCTCCCCCAAGCCACCCCGCCCCCTTCCCTCCTTATAAGCCGCCCCCACATCGCCACCCGAGCCGCCGCAACCCGCAGCAGCAGCGCCCGCAGCCGCCGCCGCCTGCCTCGCCGCCCCGCGCCGTGTGCCGCTTGCCCCGTCGCCCCGCGTCGCCCTGCGCATCCACCCGCCTGCCGGAAGCCGCCGGAGCCGCGCCGGACTTTGCGGATCTCGCCGCCCTTTTTCGGTTTTCAGGTAAAACCCCGATTTTTCTAAAAAAAACTAGTTCATTTTTTTATTAGACCGGTTTAGTTTTTTTCGTTTTAGTTATTTAGCGAGCGTCCGCTCATTCGTTCATTTTAACGAACGATGTTCACTCGTTAGCCGCAGACAGTGAGCGTTCGTTCGTTAGCCTGTTCGTTAGATTTTCTTTTTCCAGGGTTTTCCGCGATTATTTTCGATCGCGATTTCAGCCCGGATCTTAGTTTTAGTTTTTCTTTTCACTCGTTTATCAGAATCAGGCGATTCAAGAGCCTAGATCTTCATTTCGAAGCCCTCTTTTTGTTTAACCAACTTGAACAATATTTGGTACTGTAAAATTTGACCTAGGTCCAGATTAGTAATCGGATCTTGTTTCTTTTGCAGTTTGAGTTTCATTGCTTCGTTTGATTTGATTCTTTTTGCAAACCGGAGTTCTTAAGTTGAACTTTCTGGTTAGATCTCTTATTTGAGTTTTTACCCGTGCTTCTAGTTGATTGCTTATTGTATGCTTGTTTGTTTGCGATAGAGTACCCGGAGTGCGAAGTGTGCTACTACGAGTCTCTAGGTTTTGCGGATCATTAGCAAGGCAAGTAACACCTTGATCATACCTCTTTACTACCCAGTTTTATTGCATTAGATCAATCCTCACACATTGCATGATTAGGATCTGATGAATATGTGGGTTTTGGGAAGTTGAGGTAGTACCTATCCACCTGTTTATTATCAAATCTTTGGGACTTACTTCTACGTATTGCTTATCATGCTATGCTATGCTAGTAGACGTGGATTGGGTGAGTGTATCCATGACAGATGTGAGTATTGTTAATTAAAGGTTTAACTTAAGGTGGCAACTTTAATAGACATCTGGGTGGATTGAGGCACCTGGGGAACCCAGTGTTGCCTGTTTTCTTGGAAATCTCGGGGTTACCGTGTGATTATCCTATGGACCGCCACCCAGGCTCAAAGGGATCATAAGATTATTCATGCTAGAAACTTCCGTGTGCAGCCACAAGCTAATATGGGCTCTAGAATAGTTGATTAAGTCGTGTGAACTCTTACAGTGGTAGACTAGCATATGTAGGGGAAAGTAGGTGTAACTGTCTACCCATCGTAAGGTGCTAACGCTTCTGAAAGACTATGTCTCGGTCATCCATTTCTCAAACATCATGTAGTGCGAGAAATTCAACGGAGGAGATCGAGTCTTGTGGGGAAAAGTGCGCAAACCTCTGCAGAGTGTACAAACTAATCATGGTTAGCCGTGTCCCCGGTTATGGACATCTTGAGTATCTGGTTCTTGGATTATCATGTTGATCTCATCACTCTTAATATAATTTGATTGGGTTTAATGATGATGCTTAATTGGGATTGAGTTGGGTGAACCTTCTCAATGTTTAACAACCACCATGATAGTTAAATAAAATGTATTCCTTTGTTGTAGGAAAAAATTGGCTTTATGCAAAATTGTAACCATAGAGCTTTACACCAGCCATATTGCATGTAGTGATAGCAATTATCCTGTTCATTACTCTATGTGTTACATTGCCAGCATATTCCATGTGCTGACCCGTTTTCGGGCTGCAACGTTCATGTTGCAGACTTTTCAGACGACGAGTAAGGTGCCTTAGGTCGTGACCTTTCACTCAGTGATGCCGTTGGAGTTGATGGACTCACTTTATCTTCCAAGCCTTCCGCTGTTATCGTTTTGAGATGGCCTTAAGCCATATTATTGTAATAAGTTCTCCTTTGAGACATTCAATGTAATAAGTGTGTGATTGCTACTCTATTATAAATCCTCGAGTATTGTGTGTGTCAGCATTACCGATCCAGGGATGACACTGATGCACAGAGATCAGACTGTTTGAGGTCTGGTCGCTACAAGATGGTATCAGAGCACATGCTGACTGTAGGACACGATCACTAAGCTAAGACCATAGTACACTCTTCTCTACTCATTTCTGACTCCTCTCCCTTTTCTACTCTATAGGATGGTGGATGCAAGGAACAAGTTCGCACAACCGAATGAAGATACACCTTTTGGATGACACTTGAAGGAAGTCACTAGGTACCTGAGCATAGGAATACCAAGCTTCACCGGGACCTACATCGCCACTTTACCAGAAGAGGAGCGTTGGATGATTCAAGGTCAAGTTCCAGGGAGGACGTTCATGCCAGTCACTAAGCCCATAGAGTTTTCCTTTGATGCACCAACCTGGAGTTTAGGAAAGAGCATGGCAGCCCACATCACCATGGGACGCATTGGAGAAGTTTACCACAAGGATCTCAAGGATACTATCTACCAGATTTGTGGGCGCCGAGATGAGCAATGGGAGATGATAAGCACCAGGAAGGATAGATCCGTTGCAGCTTTCATCCAGGAGTTAAACCAGCACATTCGTCGCCAGGAGAACCAGATGTGCGCAGGCATGATAGATCTGAAGAAGGCCATGACCAAGATCATGAAGATGGAGGAAGAACTCAAGTCTACCTGTGATGGATATGAGGAGGAAATGGCGATACTCGTGGAGAAGAATGACGACCTGACAAGGAAGCTAGGAGTGTTCATGGGAGACCCACGCCAGGAGGAGAAGATGACGATTCCATTTGTTCATAGAACTACATCATCATCGACGACACCGACTCAGATCCCGACGATAGCGATGATGATTATGTTGATGAAGCTGGAGCAGATATCATGGAGTCTTCCACTGATCAAACTTTCTAGTCGACCACCATATCAGTAGTAGTATTCCCCATGTATATAGTATAGTCCGAGCACTTTTGTAGCGATAGTTAGATCGATTGTATGCCCTTGTTTGAATTGATTGAAGTGATATCGATTGTGTTTGTCTCATGAGCATATGGGTAGTGTTTTCCCCCTAGACCTCATTCTATTCTGTTTTCTCATATTTTCTAAACCTAATAGATGCCTCCGAGACGTGACAATGGATTTGCTTTCCCATCAGAGCTCACTCAGTTGATCCAGCAGCAGAATACCCTAATGCAGCTGCTAGTCCAGAATCAGAACCAAGGCAACAACAACAATAACTCACCACCACCACCACCTGTTGATCACTTAGCCTGTTTCCTAAGGCTGAATCCGCCGGTGTATTCCAGTAGCACCGAGCCGATAGTTGCAGATGATTGGCTCCGCAAGATTGGAAGGGAGTTGACCACGGCAGGGTGCACAGATGCAGAGAGCATGCATTTTGCCGCACACCAGCTTCATGGACCTGCAACATCATGGTGGGAGAATTTCACAGCCACTTACCCCATCGACATTGTCACATGGGATCAGTTTCAGCAAGCGTTTTGCACTGCCCATGTTTCAGCAGGAGCTATGGCCATGAAGAAGTGAGAGTTTCGCAACTTGCGCCAAGGAGGACACGCAGTAGGCCAGTATGTGGATGACTTTAGTAAGTTAGCATGTTATGCCCCTGATGATGTTGCTACAGACACCGCTAAGCAGGAGAAGTTTCTGGAAGGACTAAATGATGAGCTGAGCATGCAGTTGATGGTGGCAAACTTCAACAACTACCAGGAGTTGGTAGATAGAGCGCTCATGATTGAAGGGAAGCAGCAGCAGATAGACAGCCGCAATAGGAAGTATGCCCAAGGGAAGTACAATTCGGGAGCTCAGCAGAAACCCCGTTTTACCATGAACTGGGGAGGACACATTCACCATAACCATGGAGGTCATAATTCCAATGGAGGGATTCCGCATAACCATAGTGGCCCCAAGAATGGGAATGGGAATGGAGGAAGCAACAATGAGAATCGTTCCAACCCAACAGCGCCCGCCAAGAAGGATTTAAGTCACGTTACTTGCTACAAGTGCCAGAAGACTGGACATTATGCCAATGAATGTCCTGAAGCTAAGAATGGAAATGGCAATGGAAGCTCTGGGAAGAAGCCCAACCCTTTCAACAGGGGACAAGTGAACCACGTTAGCGTGGAGGAGGTTGAAGCGCAGCCGGATGCAGTAATAGGTAAGTTTTTGGTTAAGACAATTACTGCAATCGTTCTTTTTGATACTGGTGCATCACATTCATACATATCAAGGGGATTTGTGGATAAGTATAAGTTGCCCACCAAAGTCCTTAGAACACCTATGTTAGTAACTTCACTGGGAGCGGAACATATGGCAAGTCAAGGATGTTTTCAGATGCCATTGACCATAGGTAGGCATGTTTTCCCCTCGTATCTGATAATTCTGGAGTCGCAAGGATTGGATGTGATTCTGGGTATGGATTGGCTATCAATGTATGGAGGAAACATCGATTGCGCCAGTAAGTCGATTTTACTCACCACCCCAGAAGGAAGAAGGATTAGGTATGTATCCAGGTATATGCCGAAGAGGACTCGAGTGAATTCCTTACAAGGAGTTGTACAGGAGGAAGTACTAGTGGTGAAGGATTTCCCTGATGTATTTCCGGAGGAGTTGCCAGGTATGCCACCGGATAGAGACATTGAGTTTTTTTATTGAGCTTTTGCCAGGCACAGGGCCAATATCTAAGAGACCGTACAGGATGCCCGCAAAGGATTTGGAAGATATTAAGGAGCAGATTATGGAGTTACTGGATAAAGGCTACATTCGCCCAAGTTTGTCACCTTGGGGATCACAAGTGCTTCTAGTGGAGAAAAAGGATGGATCATTAATGATGGTTGTTGACTATCGTGGATTGAATGAGGTGACGATCAAGAACAAGTACCCGTTGTCGATGATCAATGATTTGTTTGACTAGTTGCAAGGAGTTAAAGTATTTTCCAAGATCGATCTGCAGTCAGGATATCACCAGCTGAAGATTCGAGAGTAGGATATACCTAAGACAGCTTTTACCACAAGGTATGGGCTATATGAGTATACCGTTATGTCGTTTGGCCTGACGAACGTGCGTGCCTATTTCATGAACATGATGAACAAAGTATTTATGATGTTCTTGGATAAGTTCGTCGTGGTGTTCATTGATGATATTCTGGTCTAGTCAAAGAATGAAGAGGAGCATAAGGAGCATTTGCGTTTGGTACTTGGAAAGCTCAGAGAACACCAACTATATGCCAAGTTCGACAAGTGTGAATTTTGGTTGAAGGAAGCTGGATTCCTCGGACATGTTATATCCGAAGAAGAAATAGTTGTAGACCCCACCAAGGTTGTCACCGTGACAAATTGGGAAGCACCCACGTCAGTTGGAGAGATCCGGAGTTTTCTGGGGCTCGCAGGATACTACAGGAGGTTCATTGAGAATTTCTCCAAGATTGCAAAGCCCATGATGGAGTTGTTGAAGAAGGACACCAAGTTCAAATGGACTGAGGAATGTGAGGCCAGTTTTCAGGAGTTGAAGAAACGCTTGGTTACAACTCCAGTGTTGATTCTTCCAGACCGACGCAAGGATTATCAGGTGTATTGCGACGCTTCTCATCGAGGACTTGGAGCAGTGCTTATGCAGGATGGAAGAGTTGTTTCATATGCCTCACGACAGCTTAAACCCCATGAGCTAAATTATGCTACACATGATTTGGAGTTAGCAGCTGTAATGCATGCCTTGAAGACGTGGAGACATTTTCTCATCGGAAATCACTATGAGGTGTACACAGATCACAAGAGTTTGAAGTATATATTCACGCAGAAGGAGCTGAATCTCAGGAAAAGGAGATGGTTGGAGCTCATCAAGGATTATGATATGAAGTTGCATTATCACCCCGGAAAGGCTAACGTAGTAGCTGATGCATTGAGTCGCAAGAGCCATGTTAATACACTCTTGACCGGAGAGTTACCCAAGGAGTTAGCAGAGGATCTTCGTGAGCTATGTTTGGAGATAGTTCTGAGAGGCTATGTAGCAACATTGGAAGTTCAGTCTACTTTGATGGCTAAGATCAGAGAAGCTCACAAGACGGACAAGGAGATTGCCGAGATAAAGGAAATAATGAGCAAGGGAAAAGCTAAGGGATTTCGTGAGGACGAACACGATACCTTATGGTTTGAGGACCGCGTATATCTGCCCAATGATCCAGAGATCAGGAAGCTGATTCTGCAAGAGGCCCATGATTCGCCATACTCGATTCACCCAGGAAATACCAAGATGTATTTGGACTTGAAGGACAGTTTCTGGTGGACCGGTATGAAGAAGGATATTGCGGAGTATGTAGCAGTTTGTGATGTTTGTCAGAGAGTGAACGCAGAGCATCAGAAGCCAGCAGGATTGCTACAACCATTGCCGATACCCGAATGGAAGTGGGATAATCTAGGCACGGATTTCATCATGGGATTGCCCAGGACTCGTTCAGGCTATGACTCGATATGGGTTGTAGTCGATCATTTGACGAAAGTAGCTCATTTCATCCGAGTGAAGACCACTTACACCAGTGCTAAGTTGGCAAAGATATATATGACCAGGATCGTATGTATGCATGGAGTTCCGAGGACCATTGTATCAGATAGAGGAACACAATTTGCCTCAAAGTTCTAGAATCAGTTGCACGAAACTTTGGGTACCAGGCTAGAGTTCAGTACAACCTTTCACCCGCAGGCAGATGGACAGGACGAGAGAGTCAATCAGATTCTGGAAGACATGTTGAGAGCTTGTGCGCTGGATCTAGTTGGGATGACAATTTGCCATATGTGGAGTTCTCTTACAATAACAGCTATCAAGCCAGTTTGAGGATGGCCCCTTTTGAAGCCTTGTACAGAAGGAGGTGCAGGACCCCGTTGCTGTGGGATGAAGTTGGAGACCGTCAGTTGTTTGGACCAGATTTGATTAAAGAGTCTGAAGAGAAGGTTAAGTTGATCCGCGATAGACTCAAAGTAGCCCAGTCCAGGCAGAAGAGCTATGCAAATTCTAAATGCAAGGAGACAGTTTACAAAGTCGGAGACAGAGTATATCTTCGTGTGCCCCCACTTCAAGGAGTTAAGCATTCTGGAGTCAAGGAAAAGTTAGCACCACGTTTTGTGGGACCATAGAAAGTTTTGGAACGTATGGGAGAAGTTGCTTACAAGTTGAAATTGCCCGAAGGATTGTCAGGAGTTGACGATGTGTTCCATGTTTCCCAATTGAAGAAGTGCCACGCAGAGATGGCCGATATTCCTCTAAGAGATACAGTGCCACTGGAAGCAATTCAGCTGGATAGCGATTTGACCTACGAGGAGAAACCAGTCAAGATCCTTGAGTTTGCCAGCCGAGTCACACGCATCAAGGTTATCAAGTTCTACAAAGTTCAGTGGAGAGGATGAAGCCACCTGGGAACGAGAGGAAGATCTATGGAAGGACCACCCTCACCTATTTTCTAGCCAACCCGAATCATGAGACCGAGATTCATCTTAAGGGGGGTAGGTTTGTAACATCCCACATTTTCAATTTGGCATGTTATATATTAGATCATCATTGCATATCATATTTTGTTGCATTTTGGCTCGATCCTCGAAATTCTATGCAACTCAAGGACCCGCAGAGAGAGCTGGGGATTTTGTTATTTTCATATTTGAGTTTTCCCAAATTTTGAAATAAGGATCATTTGGTTTTACTTATTTTTCTTTCCTAATATTTCGAAAAATAAAATATATGAGAGGAGATAATATGACTTCTCCAAAATAAATGGAATATTAGCGAAAAAATATTAAAATCAAATAAGCATTTTACTTGGAAATTTTATTGCAATTTTAGTTGGATTAGAAAAATTGCACGTTTTCAAAAATTGCATCTTTTAGGCCAATAAAATGTTCATCTTGTTCTAAATATTTTATTTAGACGATGAAAATTTGTTTTGGCAATTTTTTGATTTTTATTTTATTTTCTAGGATTTATTTAAGTTTCGGCGAAATCAATTTTTTTAAAGGTTCCCACGGACCGACTGGGCCGAAGCCCAGCCGGCCCAGCGCCCGTCGCCACTGACCCCGAGTCGGACTCTGCCTGCCTCACGCCGCCATCGCCGACTCGAAGACCGCCGCCACCTTGCCCCTCTCCCAAGCCACCCCGCCCCTCCCCTCCTTATAAGCCGCCATCCCCGCCCCCACATTGCCACCCGAGCCGCTGCAACCCGCAGCAGCAGCAGCGCCCGCACCCGCCGCCGCCGAGCCGCTGAGCCGCCGCCTGCCTCGCCGCCCCGCGCCGCGCGCCGCTTGCCCCGTCGCCCCGCACCACCCGCGCCACCCCGTCGCTGCCCTGCGCAGCTGCCTGCCTGCCGGAAGCCGCCGGAGCCGTGCCGGACTTTGCGGATCTTGCCGCCGTTTTTTCGGTTTTCAGGTAAAACCCCGGTTTTTCTAAAAAACCCTAGTTCGTTTTTTTATTAGATCGGTTTAGTTATTTAGCGAGTGTCCGCTCGTTCATTCGTTTTAACGAACGCTGTTCACTCGTTAGCCACAGACAGCGAACACTCGTTCGTTAGCCTGTTCGTCAGTTTTTCTTTTTCCAGGGTTTTCCACGGTTATTTTCGATCGCGATTTCAGCCCGGATCTTAGTTTTAGTTTTTCTTTTCGCTCGTTTATCGGAATGAGGCGATTCAAGCACCTAGATCTTTGTTTCGAAGCCCTCTTTCTTTTTAACTAACTTGAACAATATTTTGGTACTCTAAATTCGACCTAGGTCCAGATTAGTAATCTGATCTTATTTCTTTCGCAGTTTGAGTTTCGTTGCTTCGTTTGATTTGATTCTTTTTGCAAACCGGAGTTCTTAAGTTGAACTTTCTGGTTAGATCTCTTATTTGAGTTTTTACACGTGCTTCTAGTTGATTGCTTATTGTATGCTTGTTTGTTTGTGATAGAGTACCCGGAGTGCGAAGCGTGCTACTACGAGTCTCTAGGTTTTGCGGATCATCAGCAAGGCAAGTAACACTTTGATCATACCTCTTTACTACCCAGTTTTATTGCATTAGATCAATCCTCACACATTGCATGATTAGGATCTGATTAATATGTGGGTTTTGGGAAGTAGATGAGGTAGTACCTATCCACCTGTTTATTATCAAACCTTTGGGAGTTACTTCTACGTATTGCTTATCATGCTATGCTATGCTAGTAGACGTGGATTGGGTGAGTGTATCCATGACAGATGTGAGTATTGTTAATTAAAGGTTTAACTTAAGGTGGCAACTTTAATAGACATCTGGGTGGATTGAGGCACCTGGGGAACCCAGTGTTGCCTGTTTTTCTTGGAAATCCCGGGGTTACCATGTGATTATCCTATGGACCGCCACCCAGGCTCAAAGGGATCGTAATATTATTCATGCTAGAAACTTCTGTGTGCAGCCACAAGCTAATATGGGCTCTAGCATAGTTGATTAAGTCGTGTGAACTCTTATAGTGGTACACTAGCAGATGTAGGGGAAAGTAGGTGTAACTGTCTACCGATCGTAAGGTGCTAACGCTTCTGAAAGACTGTGTCTCGGTCATCCGTTTCTCAAACATCATGTAGTGCGAGAAATTCAACGGAGGAGATCGAGTCTTGTGGGGAAAAGTGTGCAAACCTCTGCAGAGTGTACAAACTAATCATGGTTAGCCGTGTCCCCGGTTATGGACATCTTGAGTATCTGGTTCTTGGATTATCATGTTGATCTCATCACTCTTATTATAATTTGATTGGGTTTAATGATGATGCTTAATTGGGATTGAGTTGGGTGAACCTTCTCAATGTTTAACAACTGCCATGATAGTTAAATAGAATTTATTCCTTTGTTGTAGGAAAAAATTGGCTTTATGCAAAACTATAACCATAGAGCTTTACACCAGCCATATTGCATGTAGTGATAGCAATTATCCTGTTCATTACTCTGTGTGTTACATTGCCAGCATATTCCATGTGCTGGCCCGTTTTCGGGCTGCAACGTTCATGTTGCAGACTTTTCAGACGACGAGTAAGGTGCCTTAGGTCGTTATCTTTCACTCAGTGATGCCGTTGGAGTTGATGGACTCAATTTATCTTCCAAGCCTTCCGCTGTTATCGTTTTTAGAAGGCCTTAAGCCATACTATTGTAATAAGTTCTCTTTTGAGACATTCGATGTAATAAGTGTGTGATTGCTACTCTTTTATAAATCCTCGAGTACTGTGCATGTCAACATTACCGATCCAGGGATGACACTGATGCATAGAGATCAGACTGTTTGAGGTCTGGTCGCTATAGAATGTAATAAAGCAGGACTAGGGTTTTACCTCCATTAAGAGGGCTCGAACCTGGGTAAACACTATGTCCTTTTGATCATAGTTACCATCGATCCTCAGACATATAGCTTGGGCCCCCCTACCCGAGATCTACCGGTTTGGACATCGACAATCACCTCATCAAAGCGTATATCCCAACTCCGAGATGCTTGCACCAGTCCATCAATGGATGGCTGGAGCTTGCACACTTTGCTAGCACCTTTAGGATCGAAAAAACCTTCTGGTTGCATCATATACAACTCTTCTTTTAGAAATCCATTAAGGAATGCAGTTTTGACATCCATTTGCCAGATTTCATAATCATAAAATGCGGCAACTGCTAACATGATTCAGACAGACTTAAGCATCGCTACAGGTGAGAAAGTCTCATCATAGTCAACTCCTTGAACTTGTCGAAAACCTTTTGCGACAAGTCGAGCTTTATAGACAATAACATTACCATCAGCGTCAGTCTTCTTCTTGAAGATCCATTTATTCTCTATGGGTCGCCGATCATCGGGCAAATCCACCAAAGTCCACACTTTGTTCTCATACATGGATCCTATCTGTAATTTCATGGCCTCAAGCCATTTATTAGAATCTGGCCTCATCATAGCTTCTTCCTAGTTCGTAGGTTCGTCATGGTCAAGTAACATCACTTCCAGAACAGGATTACCGTACCACTCTGGTGCGGATCATGCTCTGGTTGACCAACGGCAACTTGATCTGAAGTTTCATGATCATTATCATTAGCTTCTTATCCATTTGGTGTAGGCATCACGGGAACGGATTTCTCAGATGAGCTACTTTACAAATTGAGAGAAGGTACAATTACCTCATCAAGTTCTACTTTCCTCCCACTCACTTCTTTCGAGAGAAATTCCTTCTCTAGAAAGGTTCCATTCTTGGCAAATAAAGATCTTTCCTTCGGACCTGTGGCTGAAGGTGTACCAAATTGTTTCCTTAGGGTATCTTATGAAGATGCACTTCTTCGATTTGGGTTCAAGCTTATCAGGCTGAGGCATTTTGACATAAGCATCGCATCCCCAAACTTTAAGAAAGCTTGGGTCTATTGCCAAACCACAGTTCATATGGTGTTGTCTCAACGGATTTTGACGGTGCCCTGTTTAACGTGAATGCAGATGTCTCTAATGCATAACCCCAAAATGATAGTGGTAAATCGGTAAGAGACATCATAGATGGCACCATATCTAATAAAGTGCGGTTACGACGTTCAGACACACCATTATGTTGTGGTGTTCCAGGTGGCACGAGCTGTGAAACTATTCCACGTTGTTTTAAATGAAGGCCAAACTCGTAACTCAAATATTCACCTCCATGATCAGATCTTAGAAACTTTAGTTTCTTGTTACGATGATTCTCCACTTGAATCTGAAATTCTTTGAACTTTTCAAATGTCTCAGACTTGTGTTTCATTAAGTAGATATACCCATATCTGCTCAAATCATCTGTGAAGGTCAGAAATAACGATACCCACCACGTGCCTCAACACTCATCGGACCGCATACATCGGTATGTATTATTTCGAATAAGTCATTCGCTCGTCCGATTCTTCCGGAGAACGGAGATTTAGTCATCTTGCCCATAAGGCACGATTAGCAAGTATCAAATGATTCATAATCAAGTGATAGCAAAAGTCCATCTGCATAGAGTTTCTTCATGTGCTTTACACCGATATGACCTAAACGGTAGTGCCTCAAATAAGTTGCACTATCATTATCAACTTTGCATCTTTTGGCATCAATATTATGAATATGTGTATCACCAGATCGAGATTCAACGGAAATAGACCACATTTCAAAGGTGCATGACCATAAAAGATATTACTCATATAAATAGAACAACCATTATTCTCTGATTTAAATGAATAACCATCTCGCACTAAACAAGATCCAGATATAATATTCATGCTCAACGCTGGCACCAAATAACAATTATTCAGGTCTAGAACTAATCCTGAAGGTAGATGTAAAGGTAGCGTGCCGACGGAGATCACATCAACCTTGGAACCATTCCCGACATGCATCATCACTTTGTCCTTAGCCAATCTTTCATTTAATCCGCAGTCCCTGTTTCGAGTAACAAATATGAGCAACCGAACTAGTATCAAATACCCAGGCACTACTACGAGAATTAGTAAGGTACACATCAATACACATGTATATCAAATATACCTTTGTTCACCTTGCCATCCTTCTTATCCGGCAAATACTTGGGGCAGTTCCTCTTCTAGTGACCAGTCCCTTTGAACTAGAAGCACTCAGTTTCAAGCTGGGGTCCAGCTTTGGGTTTCTTCCCGGGAGTGAAAACTTGCTTGCCATTCTTCTTGAAGTTCCCCTTCTCTCCCTTGCCCTTCTTCTTGAAACTAGTGGTCTTGTTAACCATCAACACTTGATGCTCCTTCTTGATTTCTACCTCCGCAGCTTTTAGCATTGCGAAGAGATCAGGAATAGTCTTTTCCATCCCTTGCATATTGTTGTTCATCACGAAGCCTTTGTAGCTTGGTGGAAGTGATTGAAGAACTCTGTCAATGGCATAATCATCTGGAAGATTAACTCCCAGCTGATTTAAGTGATTATGGTACCCAGACATTCTGAGTATGTGCTCACTAACATAACTATTCTCCTCCATCTTGCAGCTATAGAACTTGTTGGAGACTTCATATCTCTCAACTCGGGCATTTGCTTGAAATATTAACTTCAACTCCTGGAACATCTCATATGGTCCATGACATTCAAAACATCTTTGAAGTCCTGATTCTAAGCCGTAAAGCATGACACACTGAACTAACAAGTAGTCATCAACACACGACTGCCAGGCATTCACAATGTCTGCAGTTGCTGGGGGTGGGTACACCTAGCGGTGCATCAAGGACATAATTCTTCTGTGTAGCAATGAGGACAATCCTCAAGTTACAGACCCAGTCCGTGTAGTTGCTACCATCATATTTCAACTTAGCTTTCTCTAGGAACACATTAAAATTCAAGGGAACAGTAGCACGGGCCATTGATCTACAACATAGATATGCAAAAACTATCAGGACTAAGTTCATGATAAATTAAGTTCTATTAATCAAATTACTTAAGAACTCCCACTTAGATAGACATCCCTCAATTCATCTAAATGATATGTGATCCAAATCAACTAAACCATGTCCTATCATCACGTGAGATTGAGTAGTCATGAATGGTGAACATCTCTATGTTGATCATATCCACTATTGTTGGGGAACGTAGTAATTTCAAAAAAATTCCTAGGATCACGCAAGATCTATCTAGGTGATGCATAGCAATGAGAGGGCGAGCGTTGTCTATGTACCCTCGTAGACCGAAAGCGGAAGCGTTATGACAATGTGGTTGATGTAGTCGTACGTCTTCATGATCCGACTGATCCTAGCACCGAACATACGGCACCTCCGTGATCTGCACACGTTCAGCTCGGTGATGTCCCGTGAACTCTAGATCCAGCTGAGGTCGAGGGAGAGTTTTGTCAACACGACGGCGTGATGACGGTGATGATGAAGTTATCGACGCAGGGCTTCGCCTAAGCACTACAATGATATGACAGAGGTGGAAATCTGTGGAGCGGGGCACCGCACACGGCTAAACTATCAACTTGTGTGTCTATGGGGTGTCCCCTGCCCCCGTATATAAAGGAGTGGAGGACGGGAGGCCGGCCCTCTATATGGCGCACCCAAGGGGGGGAGTCCTACTCCTAGTAGGAGTAGGTTCCCCCCCTTCCCTAGTTGGAGTAGGGGAATAAGGAAGAGGGAGAGGGAGAGAAGGAAAGGGGTGTTGGAAATATGCCCTAGAGGCAATAATAAATTAGTTATTATTATTATATTTCCTTGTTCATGATAATCGTTTATTATCCATGCTATAATTGTATTGATAGGAAACTCAGATACATGTGTGGGTACATAGACAACACCATGTCCCTAGTAAGCCTCTAGTTGACTAGCTCGTTGATCAATAGACGGTTACGGTTTCCTGACCATGGACATTGGATGTCGTTGATAACGGGATCACATCATTAGGAGAATTATGTGATGGACAAGACCCAATCTTAAGCCTAGCACAAAGATCGTGTAGTTCGTATGCTAAAGCTTTTCTAATGTCAAGTATCATTTCCTTAGACCATGAGATTGTGCAACTCCCAGATACCGTAGGAATGCTTTGGGTGTACCAAACATCACAACATAACTGGGTGGCTATGAAGGTGCACTATGGGTATCTCCGAAAGTGTCTGTTGGGTTGGCACGAATCAAGACTGGGATTTGTCACTTCGTGTAACGGAGAGGTATCTCTAGGCCCACTCGGTAGGACATCATCATAATGTGCACAATGTGACCAAGGGGTTGAACACGGGATGATGTGTTACGGAACGAGTAAAGAGACTTGCCGGTAACGAGATTGAACAAGGTATCGGTATACCGACGATCGAATCTCGGGCAAGTACAATACCGCTAGACAAAGGGAATTGTATACGGGATTGATTGAGTCCTTGACACCGTGGTTCATCCGATGAGATCATCGTGGAACATGTGGGAGCCAACATGGGTATCCAGATCCTGCTGTTGGTTATTGACCGGAGAACGTCTCGGTCATGTCTGCATGGTTCCCGAACCCGTAGGGTTTACACACTTAAGGTTCGATGACGGTAGGGTTATAGGGAATAGATATACGTGGTTACCGAATGTTTTTAGGAGTCCTGGATGAGATCCCGGACATCACGAGGAGTTCCGGAATGGTCCCGAGGTAAAGATTTATATATGGGAAGTCCTGTTTTGGTCACCGGAGAAGTTCCGGGTGCTATCGGTAATGTACCGGGACCACCGGGAGGGTCCCGGGGGTCCACCAAGTGGGGCCACCGGCCCCAGAGGGATGCATGGGCCAAGTGTGGGAGGGGAACAGCCCCAGGTGGGCTGGTGCGCCCCCCACCAAGGCCCAAGGCGCCTAGGGCTTGGGGGGAACCCTAAAGGGGGGCGCCCCTTGTCTTGGGGGGCAAGGCAACCCCCCTGGCCGCCGCCCCCTCGTCAGATTGGATCTGAGGGGGCCGGCCCCCCTCTCCTTTGCCCCTATATATATGTGGGGGGTGGGAGGGCAGCCGCACCCAAGTTCTGGCGCAGCCCTCCCCCTCTCCCAAGTCCTCCTCCTCTCCCGCGGTGCTTGGCGAAGCCCTGCAGGATTGCCACGCTCCTCCACCACCACCACGCCGTTGTGCTGCTGCTGGACGGAGTCTTCCCCAACCTCTCCCTCTCTCCTTTCTGGATCAAGGCATGGGAGACGTCACCGGGCTGTACGTGTGTTGAACGCGGAGGTGCCGTCCGTTCAGCACTAGGATCTCCGGTGATTTGGATCACGATGAGTACGACTCCCTCAACCCCGTTCTCTTGAACGCTTCCGCTTAGCGATCTACAAGGGTATGTAGATACACTCTCCTCTCTCTCGTTGCTAGTCTCTCCATAGATAGATCTTGGTGACTCGTAGGAAAATTTTGAATTTCTGCTACGTTCCCCAACAGTGGCATCATGAGCTAGGTCTATTGCGTAGATTCTTTGCACGAGTAGAACACAAAGTAGTTGTGGGTGTTGATTTTGTTCAATATGCTTACCGTTACTAGTCCAATCTTGATTCGGCGGCATTGTGGGATGAAATGGCCCGGACCGACCTTACACATACACTTACGTGAGACAGGTTCCATCGACTGACATGCACTTGTTGCATAAGGTGGCTAGCGGGTGCCAGTCTCTCCCACTTTAGTCGGATCGGATTCGATGAAAAGGGTCCTTATGAAGGGTAAATAGCAATTGACATATCATGTTGTGGTTTTTGCGTAGGTAAGAAACGTTCTTGCTAGAAACCCATAGCAGCCACGTAAAACATGCAAACAACAATTAGAGGACGTCTAACTTGTTTTTGCAGGGTATGCTATGTGATGTGATATGGCCAAAAAGAATGTGATGAATGATATGTGATGTATGAGATTGATCATGTTCTTGTAATAGGAATCACGACTTGCATGTCGATGAGTATGACAACCGGCAGGAGCCATAGGAGTTGTCTTAATTTATTGTATGACCTGCTAGTCATTGAACAACGCCATGTAATTACTTTACTTTATTGCTAACCGGTAGACATAGTAGTATAAGTAATAGTTGGCAAGACAACTTCATGGAGACACGATGATGGAGATCATGGTGTCATGCTGGCGACGATGATGATCATGGAGCCCCGAAGATGGAGATCAAAAGGAGCAAAATGATATTGGCCATATCATGTCACTTTTTGATTGCATGTGATGTTTATCATGTTTATGCATCTTATTTGCTTAGAACGATGGTAGTAAATAAGATGATCCCTCATTAAAATTTCAAGAAAGTGTTCCCCCTAACTGTGCACCGTTGCGAAAGTTCATTGTTTCGAAGCACCACGTGATGATCGGGTGTGATAGATTCTAACGTTCACATACAACGGTTGTAAGCCAGATTTACACACGCGAAACACTTAGGTTGACTTGACGAGCCTAGCATGTACGGACATGGCCTCGGAACACAAGAGACCGAAAGGTCGAGCATGAGTCGTATAGTAGATACGATCAACATGAAGATGTCCACCGATGATGACTAGTCCGTCTCACGTGATGATCGGACACGACCTAGTTGACTCGGATCATGTAATCACTTAGATGACTAGAGGGATTTCTATCTGAGTGGGAGTTCATAAGATGAACTTAATTATCCTGAACATAGTCAAAAAGGTTTTCACAAATTATGTCGTTGCATACGCTTTAGTTCTACTGTTTAGATATGTTCCTTGAGAAAATATAGTTGAAAGTTGATAGTAGCAATTATGCGGACTGGGTCCGTAAACTGAGGATTGTCCTCATTGCTGCGCAGAAGGCTTATGTCCTTAATGCACCGCTCAGTGTGCTGAACCTCGAACGTCGTCTGTGGATGTTGCGAACATTTGACATACACGTTTTGATAACTACGTTATAGTTCAGTAATATTAAACGGTTTAGAATTGAGGCACCGAAGACGATTTTGAAACGTCGCGGAACATGTGAGGTGTTTCGAGGGCTGAAATTGGGATTTTAGGCACGTGCCCACGTCAAGAGGTATAAGACCTCCGATGATTTTCTTAGCCTGCAAACTAAGGGAGAAAAGCTCAATCGTTGAGCTTCTGCTCAGATTGTCTGAGTACAACAATCACTTGAATCGAGTGGGAGTTGATCTTCCAGATGAGATAGTGATGTTTCTCCAAAGTCATTGCCACAAAGCTACTAGAGCTTCGTGATGAACTATAACATATCAGGGATAGATATGATGATCCTTGAAGTATTCGCAATGTTTGATACCGCGAAAGTATAAATCAAGAAGGAGCATCAATTGTTGATGGTTGGTAAAACCACTAGTTTCAAGAAGGGCAAGGGAAAGAAGGGATACTTCATGAAACAGCAAAACAATTGCTGCTCTAGTGAAAACCCAAGGTTGAACCCAAACCCAAGACTAAGTGCTTCTGTAATGAGAGGAACGGACACTAAAGCAGAACCACCCATGTACTTGGTAGATAAGAAGGCAGTCAAGGTCGACGAAAGTATATTGGATATACATCATGTTAATGTGTACTTTACTAGTACTCCTAGTAGCACCAGGGTATTAGATACCGGTTCGGTTGCTAAGTGTTAGTAACTCAAAATAAAAGCTACGGAATAAACGAAGACTAGCTAAAGGTGAGGTGACGATATGTGTTGGAAGTGTTTCCAAGGTTGATGTGATCAAGCATTGCACGCTCCCTGTACCATCGAGATTGGTGTTAAACCTAAATAATTGTTATTTGGCGTTTGCGTTGAGCATAGACATGATTGGATTATGTCTATCGCAATACGGTTATTCATTTAAGGAGAATAATGGTTACTCTGTTTATTTGAATAATACCTTCAATGGTCTTGCACCTAAAATGAATGGTTTATTGAATCTCGATCGTAGTGATACACATTTTCATGCCAAAAGATATAAGATAGTAATGATAGTACCACTTGTGGCACTGCCATGTAGGTCATATTGGTATAAAATGCATGAAGAAGCTCCATGTTGATGGATCTTTGGACTCACTCATTTTTGAAATGTTTGAGACATGCGAACCATGTCTATTGGTGTATATGCATGAAGAAACTCCATGCAAATGGACCGTTTGGACTCACTTGATTTTGAATCACTAGAGACATGCAAATCATACCACATGGGCAAGATGACTGAAAGCCTCGTTTTCAGTAAAATGGACCAAGAAAGCAACTTGTTGGAAGTAATACATTTTGATGTGTGAAGTCCATTGAGTGCTGAGGCATGCAGTGGATATCGTTATGTTCTTACTTCATGGATGATTTGAGTAGATACTGGGTGTATTTACTTGATGAAACACAAGTCTGAATTATTGAATGGTTCAAGTAATTTCAGAGTGAAGTTGAAGGTCATCGTGACAAGAGGATAAAATGTCTATGATATGATCATAGAGATGAGTATCTGAGTTACAAGCTTTGGCATGCAATTAATACATTGTGGAAATTGTTTCACAATTTATACCGCCTGGAACACTATAGTGTGATGGTGTGTTCGAACATCATAGTTACACCCTATTGGATATATATGGTGCATACCATGATGTCTCTTATCGAATTACCACTATCGTTCATGGGTTAGGCATTAGAGACAACCGCACTCACTTTAATAGGGCACCACGTAATTCCGTTGAGACGACACCGTTTGAAATATGGTTTGGAGAAACCTAAGTTGTCGCTTCTTAAAAGTTTGGGGCTACGACGCTTATGTGAAAAGTTTCAGGTTGATAAGCTCGAACCCAAAGCGGATAAAATGCATCTTCATAGGACACCCAAAAAAGTTGGGTATTCCTCCTAATTCAGATCCGAAAGCAATAGGGATTGTTTCTTGAATCGGGTCATTTCTCGAGGAAAAGTTTCTCATGAAAGAATTGAGTGGGAGGATGGTGGAGACTTGATGAGGATATTGAACCATCACTTCAACCAGTGTGTAGCAGGGCACAGGAAGTTGTTCATGTGGCACCTACACGATTTGAAGTGGAAGCTGATGATAGTAATCATGATGCTTCGGATCAAGTCACTACCGAACCTCGTAGGTCGACAAGGACGCGTACTACTTTAGAGTGGTACGCAATCCTGTCTTAGAGGTCATGTTGCTAGACAACAATGAACCTACGAGCTATGGAGAAGCGATGGTGGGCCCAGATTCCGATGAATGGCTCGAGGCCATAAAATCCGAGAGAGGATCCACGTATGAGAACAAAGCATGGACTTTGGTGGTCTTGCCCGATGATCGGCAAGCCATTGAGATAAATGGGTCTTTAAGAAGAAAACGGACGTGGACGGTAATGTCACCGTCTATGAAGCTCAACTTGTGGCGAAGAGTTTTTCACAAGTTCAAGGAGTTGACTACAATGAGATTTTCTCATCCGTAGCGATGCTTAAGTCCGTTGGAATCATGTTAGCATAAGCTGTATTTATGAAATCTGGCAGATGGATGTCAAAACAAGTTTCCTTACCAGTTTTTCGTGAGGAAAGGTTGTACGTGATACAACCAGAAGGTTTTGACAATCCTGAAGAACGCTAACAAATATGCAAAAACTCCAGCAATCCTTCTAAGGACTGGAGTAAGCATCACAGAGTTGGAATGTACGCTTTGATGAGATGATCAAAGATTTTGGGTTTATACAAAGTTTATGAGAAACTTGTATTTCCAAAGAAGTGAATGGGAGCACTATAGAATTTCCGATGAGTATATGTTGTTGACATATTATTGATTAGAAATGATGTAGAATTTCAGGAAAGCATATAGGGTTATTTGAAAGGTGTTTTCAATAGAAAACCTGGATTAAGCTTCTTGAACATTGAGCATCAAGATCTATGAGGATAGATCAAAAACCACTAAATGGTACTTTCAAATGAGCACATACCTTGACATGATCTTGAATGTGTTCAAGATGGATCAATCAAGAAGGAGTTCTTGCCTGAGTTATAAGGTATGAAGTTAAGAGTTAAAGCTCGACCACGGCAGAAGAGAAACAAAGGACGAAGGCCGTCCCCTATGCTTCAGACGTAGGCTCTATAGTATGCTATGCTGTGTACCGCACCGGAAGTGTGCCTTTCCATGAGTCAATCAAGGGGTACAGGAATGATCCAGGAACGGATCATTGGACAGCGGTCAAAATTGTCCTTGGAGTAAATAAGGACATGTTTCTCGATTATGGAGGTGATAAAGAGTTCAGCATAAAGGGTTACGTTTAAGCAAGCTTTAACACCTATCCGAGTGACTCTGAGTAGCAAACCGGATACGTATAGTGGAGCAACCATTTGTAATAGCCTCAAGTGGAGCATGGAAGCAACATTTACAATATGACCTAGAGATTTGCGAAGTACACACGGATCTGAATGTTGCAGACCCGTTGACTAAAACCTCTGTCACAAGCAAAACATGATCAAACCCCAGAACTCATTGGGTCTTAATCACATGGTGATGTGAACTAGTTTAGTGACACTAGTAAACTCTTTGGATGTTGGTCACATGGCGATGTGACCTATCAGTGTTAATCACATGGCGATGTGAACTAGATTATTGACTCTAGTGCAAGTGGGAGACTGTTGGAAATATGCCCTAGAGGCAATAATAAATTAGTTATTATTATTATATTTCCTTGTTCATGATAATCGTTTATTATCCATGCTATAATTGTATTGATAGGAAACTCAGATACATGTGTGTGTACATAGACAACACCATGTCCCTAGTAAGCCTCTAGTTGACTAGCTCGTTGATCAATAGATGATTACGGTTTCCTGACCATGGACATTGGATGTCGTTGATAACGGGATCACATCATTAGGAGAATGATGTGATGGACAAGACCCAATCCTAAGCCTAGCACAAAGATCGTGTAGTTCGTATGCTAAAGCTTTTCTAATGTCAAGTATCATTTCCTTAGACCATGAGATTGTGCAACTCCCAGATACCGTAGGAATGCTTTGGGTGTACCAAACGTCACAACGTAACTGGGTGGCTATAAAGGTGCACTACAGGTATCACCGAAAGTGTCTGTTGGGTTGCCACGAATCGAGACTGGGATTTGTCACTCCGTGTAACGGAGAGGTATCTCTGGGCCCACTCGGTAGGACATCATCATAATGTGCACAATGTGACCAAGGGGTTGATCATGGGATGATGTGTTACGGAACGAGTAAAGAGACTTGCCGGTAACAATATTGAACAAGGTATCGGTATACCGACAATCGAATCTCGGGCAAGTACAATACCGCTAGACAAAGGGAATTGTATACGGGATTGATTGAGTCCTTGACATCGTGGTTCATCCGATGAGATCATCATGGAACATGTGGGAGCCAACATGGGTATCCAGATCCCGTTGTTGGTTATTGACCGGAGAACGTCTCGGTCATGTCTGCATGGTTCCCGAACCCGTAGGGTCTACACACTTAAGGTTCGATGACGGTAGGGTTATAGGGAATAGATATACGTGGTTACCGAATGTTGTTCGGAGTCCCGGATGAGATCCCGGACGTCACGAGGAGTTCCGGAATGGTCCGGAGGTAAAGATTTATATATGGGAAGTCCTGTTTTGGTCACCGGAAAAGTTCCGGGTGCTATCGGTAATGTACCGGGACCACCGGGAGGGTCCCGGGGGTCCACCAAGTGGGGCCACCGGCCACAGAGGGCTGCATGGGCCAAGTGTGGGAGGGGACCAGCCCCAGGTGGGCTGGTGCGCCCCCCCACCAAGGCCCAAGGCGCCTTGGGCTTGGGGGAAACCCTAAAGGGGGGCGCCCCCTTGCCTTGGGGGGCAAGGCAACCCCCCTGGCCGCCGTCCCCTCCTCAGATTGGATCTGAGGGGGCCGGGCCCCCTCTCGTTTGCCCCTATATATATGTGGGGGTGGGAGGGCAGCCGCACCCAAGTTTTGGCGCAGCCCTCCCCCTCTTCCAAGTCCTCCTCCTCTCCCGCGGTGCTTGGTGAAGCCCTGCAGGATTGCCACGCTCCTCCACCACCACCACGCCGTTGTGCTGCTGCTGGACGGAGTCTTCCCCAACCTCTCCCTCTCTCCTTGCTGGATCAAGGCATGGGAGACGTCACCGGGCTGTACGTGTGTTGAACGCGGAGGTGCCATCCGTTCGGCACTAGGATCTCCGGTGATTTGGATCACGATGAGTACGACTCCTTCAACCCCGTTCTCTTGAACGCTTTCGCTTAGTGATCTACAAGGGTATGTAGATACACTCTCCTCTCTCTCATTGCTAGTCTCTCCATAGATAGATCTTGGTGACTCATAGGAAAATTTTGAATTTCTGCTACGTTCCCCCACAAGGGGGGCCGACCCCCTTCCCAATTCGGGTTGGGCTTGGGGGGGGCACCTTGTCCGCCTCCTCCTCTCTTCCACCATGGCCCATTAAGGCCCATTAACTCCCAGGGGGGTCCGGTAACCTCCCGGTACTCCGGAAAAATGCCCGAACCAATTGGAACCTTTCCGGTGTCCAAACATAACCTTCCATCATATCAATCCTTATCTCTCGACCATTTCGAGACTCCTCGTCTTGTCCGTGATCACATCCGGGACTCCGAACAACCTTTGGTACATAAAAAAACATAAACTCATAATACCGATCGTCATCGAACGTTAAGCGTGCAGACCCTCACTACTAGGGAAAACGTTACACACAGAACTTTAGCAGTAGCGATTGTTAAAAAAGCTCGCTACTGCTAGACAGCAGTAGCGCATGACAAATAAGCGCGCTGCAGATGCATATATAGCAGTAGCGCGTCTCACTGAAAACTCGCTACTACTAAAATTTCGACCACTAAGCCAATGGGCTACACATAGTAGTAGCGATCTTCCAGAAACCGCGTTGCCGCTAATATTCTTATAGCAGCATGTTTATGTGTAGAGCGCTACTGCTAACAAAAATAAAATGAAATGAAAAACAAATAGAAAAGTAAATGAAAATGAAAGAAATAGAAAAAGGAGAAAGGAAAAATATAAAATTTAAAGAAAAATAAACGAAAAAAGGGAAAAAGGATGAAGGAATAGCTGTAGCGCGTTTGCGGAAGCGCGCTATAGCTAACTTGGCTATAGCGCATTTTCCATAATGTGCTACCATTATTTTTGACTTAACCCAAAAAAGGTTTCCCCCGGCCACCACTTCTCCCCCAAATCCCTCACCCCACTCTTCGCCGTCGTCTCCCCCACTTCACCGTCGCCCCCACTTCGCCGCCATCTCCTGCCGGCGTCGACGCCGTGCTCGTCCTCACTACCTCCGCCCGAGGCCGCCCAGCCTCACCGTCGCCGCCTCTCGGACCGCCCTCGACCTCACCGTCGCCGCCCTCAACCTCTCCGCCGCTGCACTCGACCTCACCGCCCCCGAGCCCGCCCAGGAGCGCCGCCTCTTGATCCTGAGCCCGCCCTCGCCGCCCCTACCTCCATCGTCGAGCACCTCCCCGCCATCGTCTCTCCCCTCTCTGTAAGCCCCCCCCCCCCCCCCTACCCCCTCTCTTCTTCCCCTGCCATGTTAATTAGCAGCAGTAGTAGATGTTAATTAGTACTAGGGTTCATACATAATGATTTTTAGTAGTAGTAGTAGTATGGTTAATAGTAGATGTTTTTTAGTTAGGGTAATAATAGATGTTAAGTAGTAGATAATGTTGATGTTAATTAGTTCAGTAGGGTTTAGTTTTTAAATTGAGTTTGTTTAACTAGATGTTAATTAGGGTAGTAGGGAATTTAGTTTAGAGTAAAGTAATTTAGTTCAGTAGTTAACTAAATGTAATCTGTATTTAGTTTGGGGCAGTAGGGAACGCTGGGACATGCAAATTTAAAGTGGTCAGGATATATGCAAATTCCTCAATTGTGTTTGCACATGCATGTTTCGATTGTGCCCAAGTGGCCTTTTGTTGTTTCCAGGGAATGAAGCCGAGTGGCCTATGTTTTGCCAGAATGTTGATTCATTTCCGTTCTGGCAAATTTCAGGTTCTCGATTTGTCCACTTTTTAGCAAAGGTCATGCCGAAATTTTCCGTGAAATTCGGCATGACTTGTGCTACAAACTAGGACATATCGAGTGCCCGGGATTTGCCGCACCGGGAAGGAGTCAATGTTCCTGCAAAACAATAGGCCTTTTTTATGTCATTATTCATTTTATTAGGTCTAGAATTAATTGACTAGATTTAATCGGAGGAAACATGGCTAGCAACGATGAAGGACATGGTTCTGGTGATTTCGACAACGTCTACCGGGCGGCAGATGAATTTTTGAGCCTTGCCGACAATCAACCGATGTTGTTGTTGGGCCCACCGGTGGCATCGGGGACTGAGACCGACACGCAGACCGGTGCTGAGACTGAGACCGGCGCTGAGACTTAGACCAGCATCGAGACCGGCGCTGAGACTGAGACCGGTGCTACCTTGGGGATCGGAGCCGGTGTAGAACCGAAAGCAAAGAGGCAACGGTTTCCTAACAAACTTAGGACTACTAGACTGGTGGTCACGGAGGTGGACGACGGCAATTTTGAGCCAAAAGCGCCCGAGGAAGCGCACGCGTGCTACGACGGTCAAATAGGTTGCATCGTACGGACAACCGCCACCATCAACGATGAGAAACTACAGAAGATAGATAATATGAGGCCCTCCCTCCTAAAGAAGTTTCACCAGATATTCTTGTTCCCGGGCCGGAATGAAAAGGATTATAAAGGTCCAGATAAGGACCCGGCGATGAAGAAGATAAACAAACACGCCATGACCAAGTTTAGCGACCCGTTGGCCGCCTGGAAAACAAGGGTGAAAGCAAGGATCATCGACAAGAAGGAACCCTACTCCGAGATTGTAAAGGATAATCCGACAATCACGGAAGAGCAGTTTCAAACATTCAAGGTGACTTGCGAGGCCGAAGCTGCCCAAAAAAAGTCTAAGTACATGAAGGGGTTTCAAGAGAGGAACATTGGGAGCCACCACCTCGGAAGTCATGGTTACGGCGGGAAGAGGTCCAAATGGGCCAAGGAGGACGCGAAAGCCGCGAGTCTGGGCATCCTAGACCCCTTGGCGGAGTTCACCATCCTGCAGGAGCGTGACGTCCTCAGGGCTTGGCACCGTTGGGACCCAGTGAAGAAGGTTTATGAGACAAACGCGTGCACGACGGAGTTCATTAGACTGCTGGTAATTTTAGTTTCTGATCAATTCAACTACACACATTAGTCATATTTGTAAACGATCCTTGTGCCTTTTGTAGAGAGAGCGGCACAGGATTGCGGCCGAAAGCGACTCGCCGTCTGAGGCATTGGCGAGGCCCAAGTGGGACACTCCATTCAACCGGGCGTTGAACATATTGAAACGACTCCTGGTGGAGACTCGACCGTCGTATGGACGAGGCCCAAGTGGGACACTCCATTCAACCGGCGCCACGTGGAAGAAGTACTACCGTGAGACCATGGAGGAGAGAAAGGAAAGACGGAGGTTAACTGAAGAAAACATCGACGAGAAGGTTGAGATTGCGGTTGAGAAGAAATCATCTCAGACAGTCGCAACAGCGGTAGCTACCGCAAAACAGGTGGTTGTAGATATGTCTACTTCCTTGGTTCCGGCCGTTTTCAATTGGACCAGGCAAAATCCAAAAAAAAATGCAGCGGACTTTCCCCTTACTGACTTCTTGGGGAACGTTGCACCAGCACCTGCTCCCGCACCGGCTCCCGTACCGACTCCCGCACCTGCTCCCGCACCGGCTCCCACACCTGCTCCCGCACCTGCTCCCGCACCGGCTCCGGCACCGGATGTGCTCGGTGGTGCTTCATCTTTGGCTGAGCTCGACGCCCTCACGGTATCTGTCACACCGGCCCCCTTCAATAGATGTATAATCTCCTGTTTTTTGTTGCCTTTCGGATGTCTCACGTCGCAGACTTTTCTTTGCAGGCCGACGAAACCCCGTGCACCATATTGTACACCATCGGTGACCAGAAGGTGGACGTGGGGAAGGCGACGATAATGGAGCCGAAGGAACCATTGTTCCACAGCCGGCCGATCCCCCCGAACGTCTTGAAGGTTTCCGTGGCCAGTGTCAAACCGGGCCACAAGAATTTGCCTCCTCTGATACTAGTGGGGTATGACGACGAGACCCCGCAACGGCTTGGTGATTGTTGCAATGGGTGGGTCCTCTTGTGGCCAGAGTCTACTTCGTCTGGAGGCGGCCGGGAGCACACCCACGAGCAGGCAGCCTCAGCAAGGTATGAACATCAACACCCCACCTACCCAATTAGCATTGGGTGTCGGGTTGGGTGATAGCGGATGGGGTAAGGAAGAGGCTCCAATCGCTGATGACGTCGCCATGGATGAGGATGAGGATGACGATAGCACTCAATAGTATGTCTATACTGGTGCCTACTCAGGGTTTGAGCATCATGAGTCGGTGCCTGAATTGTCGTCTCCGGAGGTTGAACGTATTATGGATGACTTTCCGGTAGTAAAGAAGTCTAGGAAGAGAGCGAGGAACGGCAAAAAAAGATGATTCTATGATCCAGCCGCCTCGGCGGCTCGACTTCAGGACCATATAGATATCCTCGATGCAGATAAATGGCATATCCCCGGTCAACCAATCCTACCTGCAAGAGCGCTAGGGGCCAGATTCAGCGATCTAAGGAGACTTCATGACGATGTGCTGCGGATAGAGAAAGGCCTCATCGCCTCGAAAGATCCAGGATACCCACTCTACGTGGTTAACATTCCGCGGCAATTGTCGCACGTCGACTGCTTCCCTCGTACTACAAAACTTTGAGTTATGCATGCGAAACTTTATTTGTGACGTAATTAAACCGTCCTCCTCCTCGACTAGCGAAGATCACTCTAGTTAGGGCATTTTGGTTATGATGAACTTTGTTATTTATGCTTATGATATGTTGTTTCTATTTTTGCCAAGTTTGTCCCTTTCTGTTGCTCAACTATATATGTTGCATAGCATCGACTCATGTGACGATGCAGGTGCATAGATCATCGACGACGAAGAATTGCTACGCCAGGAGTATATATACGACGAGTGGCCAGAGTGTCAGGCCCAGGTGTACCGGTTTCCAGTTTCCGAGCGACAGGTAGTAGTTAGTTTAGGTTCTCGCTAATGCGAGAGAGGGATATGAACTCATGTACTGCATAGTTCCGCTCTCACTCAAAGTGATAGTTCTTCTCGCGTATATCATTGTTTAGATGGATGATGATGTATTTGCAAGTAATCGAGACTTGTATCGCTATTTTCGAGATGATGACGAGAGACCACTTTGTGTTGGATGATGATTATGATGATGACATGATTTGATGAGACTAGTTGTATGTATATGCTATGATTAAATTTGTATGTGTATGATATGCTAAAGATTATTGTATAAAGTCTATTCAAATACAAAACAAATATGCAGAAAAAAAACTAATAAAACTAGTAGTAGCGAGGGAAAAAAAGTTAGCAGTAGTGTCGCCTTACCAGTAGTGCTGCCCTGTAAAAAGTGCTGCAGATAATATCGGTAGCGCTCTTCACTAAAGCGCGCTACAGCTATCCATGTATAGCAGTAGTGTGGGACGACAGGCGCTACTGCTACACGTTAGTTGTAGCGCCTTATCAGTAGCGCATCGTCCCGTGCTACTGATAGGCCTAAAACCCGCGCTGCTGCTAGACTTTTCCCTAGTAGTGCCTACTGGTTCAGAACTATGTAGACATGACCGAGACATATCTCCGGTCAATAACCAATAGCGGAACCTGGATGCTCATATTGGCTCCTATATATTCTATGAAGATCTTTATCGGTCAAACCGCATAACAACATACGTTGTTCCCTTTGTCATCGGTGTGTTACTTGCCCGAGATTCAATTGTCGGTATCATCATACCTAGTTCAATCTTGTCACCAGCAAGTCTCTTTACTCTTTCCGTAATACTTCATCCTGCAACTAACTAATTAGTCACAATGCTTGGAAGGCTTACAGTGATGAGCATTACCGAGAGGGCCCAGAGATACCTCTCCGAAACACGGAGTGACAAATCCTAATCTTGATCTATGCCAACCCAACAAACACCTTCGGAGACACCTGTAGAGCACCTTTATAATCACCCTTTTACGTAGTGACGTTTGGTAGCACACAAAGTGTTCCTCCAGTATTCGAGAGTTGCATAATCTCGTAGTCTAAGGAATATGTATAAGTCATGAAGAAAGCAATAGCAGTGAAACTGAAAGATCATAATGCTAAGCTAATGGATGGGTCATGTCCATCACATCATTCTCCTAATGATGTGATCTCGTTCATCAAATGACAACACATGTTTATGGTTAGGAAACATAACCATCTTTGATTAACGAGCTAGTCAAGTAGAGGCATACTAGGGACAATATGTTTTGTCTATGTATTCACACATGTACTAAGTTTCCGGTTAATACAATTCTAGCATGAATAATAAACATTTATCATGAAATAAGGAAATAAATAATAACTTTATTATTGCCTCTAGGGCATATTTCCTTGAGTCTCCCACTTGCACTAGAGTCAATAATCTAGTTCACATCGCCATGTGATTTAACACCAATAGTTTACATCTGTATGTAATTAACACCCATAGTTCACATCACCATGTAATCAACACCCAAAGGGTTTACTAGAGTCAATAATCTAGTTCACATTGCTATGTGATTAACACCCAAAGAGTACTAAGTTGTGATCATGTTTTTCTCGTGAGAGAAGTTTAGTCAACAGGTCTGACACATTCAGAGCCGTATGTATTTTGCAAATATTCTATGTCTACAATGCTATGCATGGAGCTACTCTAGCTAATTGCTCCCACTTTCAATATGTATCCAGATTGAGACTCGGAGTCATCTGGATCCATGAAAAAGCTTGCATCACCGTAATTCTTTACGATGAACTCTTTATCACTTCCATAACCGACAAATATTTCCTTAGTCCTTACTAAGGATAATTTTGACCGCTGTCCAGTGATCTACTTCTAGATCACTATTGTACCCCCGTGCCAAACATGGCAAGGTACACAATAGGTCTGGTACACAACATAGTATATTTTATAGAACCTATAACTGAGGCATAGGGAATGACTTTCATTCTCTTTCAATCTTCTGCCGTGGTCGGGCTTTGAGTCTTACTCAATTATACACCTTGTAATACAAACAAGAACTCCTTCTTTGACTGATCCATTTTGAACTCTTTCAAAAAACTTGTCAAGGTATATACTCATTGAAAAATCTTATCAAGCATCTTGATCTATCTCTATAGATCTTGTTGCCCAATATGTAAGCAGCTTCACCGAGGTCTTTCTTTGAAAAACTCCTTTCAAACTCTCCTTTTTGTTGGGGATCATTGCAGAAATTAAATTTTTTTCTACGCATCACCAAGATGAATCTATGGAGTAACTAGCAATGAGAGAGAGGGGAGTGCATCTTCATACCCTTGAAGATCCCGAGACGAAAGCGTTGCAAGAACGCGGATGAAGGAGTCATACATGTAGCGATTCAGATCGTGGCGGATTCCGATCTAAGCGCCGAACAACGGCACCTCCGCGTTCAACACACGTGCAGCCCGGTGACGTCTTCTGCACCTTGATCCAGCAAGGAGTAGGGAGAGGTTGAGGAAGATGGCTCCAGCAGCAGCAAGACGGTGTGGTGGTGATGGAGTGGCAGTTCTCTGGCAGGGCTTCGCCAAGCTCACGCGGAGGAGGAGAGGTTTTGGGGAGGGGAGGGGCTGCGCCTTGGATGTGGTGATGCAGCCCTCCCTCCACCCCTATATTTATAGGGAGAAGGGGGAGGGGGTCGGCCCCTCTAGATGAGATCTACAGGGGGGCGGCGGCCAAGGGGAGGGGACTTGCCCCCCAAGCCAAGGGGGGCGCCCCCCTTAAGGTCCCCCCCCCCAACCCTAGGCGCATGGGCCCTAGGGGGGATGGTGCCCAGCCCATTTATGGGCTGGTTCCCTTCCACCTACAGCCCATAAGGCCCTCCTGGGTAGGTGGACCCTCCCGGTGGACCCCCGAAACCCCTCCGGTGGTCCCAGTACAATACCGGTATACCCTCGAATATTTTCGGTGACCGTATGATGACTTCCCATATATAAATATTCACCTCCGGACCATTGCAAAACTCCTCGTGACGTCCGGGATCTCATCCGGGACTCCGAACAACATTCAGTAATCACACACAAATCTTCCCTATAACCCTAGTGTCATCGAACCTTAAGTGTGTACACCCTACAGGTTCGGGAATCACGCAGACATGGCCAAGACAGCTCTTCGGCCAATAACCAATAGTGGGATCTGGATACCCATGTTAGCTCCCACATGTTCCACGATGATCTCATCAGATGAACCACGATGTCGAGGATTCAAGTAATCCCGTATACAATTCCCTTTGTCAATCGGTATGTTACTTGGCCGAGATTCGATCGTCGGTATCCCAATACCTCGTTCAATCTCGTTACCGGCAAGTCACTTTACTCGTTCCATAATGCATGATCCCGTGACCAACTACTTAGTCACATTGAGCTCATTATGGTGATGCATTACCGAGTGGGCCCAGAGATACCTCTCCGTCATACGGAGTGACAAATCCCAGTCTCGATTCGTGCCAACCCAACAAACACTTTTGGAGATACCTGTAGTGCACCTTTATAGTCACCTAGTTACGTTGTGACATTGGGTACACCCAAAGCACTCCTACGGTATCTTGGAGTTACACAATCTCATGGTCTAAGGAAAAGATACTTGACATTAGAAAAGCTTTAGCAAACGAACTACACGATCTTGTGCTATGCTTAGGATTGGGTCTTGTCCATCACATCATTCTCCTAATGATGTGATCCCGTTATCAATGACATCCAATGTCCATAGTCAGGAAACCATTACCATCTATTGATCAACGAGCTAGTTAACTAGAGGCTCACTAGGGACATGTTGTGGTCTATGTATTCACACATGTATTACGGTTTCCAGTCAGTACAATTATAGCATGAATAGTAGACAATTATCATGAACAAGGAAATATAATAATAACCATTTTATTATTGCCTCTAGGGCATATTTCCAACAGTCTCCTACTTGCACTAGAGTCAATATTCTAGTTACACTTTGATGAATTGAACACCCATAGAGTTCTGGTGTTGATCATGTTTTGCTCGCAGAAGAAGTTTAGTCAATGGATCTGTGACATTCAGATCTGTATGCACTTTGCAAATATTTATGTCTCCATCTTGAACATTTTCACGAATGGAGTTGAAGCGACGCTTGATGTGCCTGGTCTTCTTGTGAAACCTTGGCTCCTTGGCAAGGGCAATAGCTCCAGTGTTGTCATAGAAGAGAGTCATCGGGCCCGACGCATTGGGAATAACTCCTAGGTCGGTAATGAACTCCTTCATCCAGATTGCTTCATGTGTTGCCTCTGAGGTTGCCATGTATTCCGCTTCACATGTAGATCCCGCCACGATGCTTTGCTTGCTACTGCACCAGCTGACTGCCCCACCATTCAAAATATACACATATCCGGTTTGTGACTTGGAGTCATCCAGATCTGTGTTGAAGCTAGCATCAACGTAACCCTTTACGACGAGCTCTTCGTCACCTCCATAAATGAGAAACATATCCTTAGTCCTTTTCAGGTACTTCAGGATATTCTTGACCGTTGTCCAGTGTTCCATGCGAGGATTACTTTGGTACCTTGCTACCAAACTTACGGCAAGGTTTACATCAGGTCTGGTACACAGCATGGTATACATAATAGACCCTATGGCCGAGGCATAGGGGATGACACTCATCTTTTCTCTATCTTCTGCCAAGGTCGGGCATTGAGCCGAGCTCAATTTCACACCTTGCAATACAGGCAAGAACCCCTTCTTGGACTGATCCATATTGAACTTCTTCAATATCTTATCATGGTATGTGCTTTGTGAAAGACCTATGAGGCGTCTCGATCTATCTCTATAGATCTTGATGCCTAATATGTAAGCAGCTTCTCCAAGGTCCTTCACTGAAAAACACTTATTCAAGTAGGCCTTTATGCTGTCAAAAAGTTCTATATCATTTCCCAATAGTATGTCATCCACATATAATATGAGAAATGCTACAGAGCTCCCACTCACTTTCTTGTAAACGCAGGCTTCTCCATAAGTCTGCATAAACCCAAACGCTTTGATCATATCATCAAAGCGAATGTTCCAACTCTGAGATGCTTGCACCAGCCCATAGATGGAGCGATGGAGCTTGCATACCTTGTTAGCATTCTTAGGATCGACAAAACCTTCCGGCTGCATCATATACAATTCTTCCTTAAGATAGCCGTTAAGGAATGCCGTTTTGACATCCCTTTGCCATATCTCATAATCAAAGAATGCGGCAAATGCTAACAAGATTCAGACAGACTTCAGCTTTGCTATGGGTGAGAAGGTCTCATCGTAGTCAACCCCTTGAACTTGTCGGTAACCCTTAGCGACAAGCCAAGCTTTATAGATGGTAACATTACCATCCGCGTCCGTCTTTTTCTTAAAGATCTATTTATTTTCTATCGCTCGCCGATCATCGGGCAAGTCTGTCAAAGTCCATACTTTGTTTTCATACATGGATCCTATCTCGGATTGCATGGCTTCAAGCCATTTGTTGGAATCTAGGCCCACCATCGCTTCTTCATAGTTTGAAGGTTCACTGTTGTCTAATAACATGATTTCCAGGACAGGGTTGCCATACCATTCTGGTGTGGAACGTGTCCTTGTGGACCTACGAAGTTCAGTAGCAAATTGATCTGAAGCACCTTGATCATCATCATTAACTTCCTCTCTAGTCGGTGCAGGCACCACAGAAACATCTTCCTGAGCTGCATCAAGTTATACTTTCCTCCCACTTACTTCTTTCAAGAGAAACTTTTTCTCCAGAAAGGACCCGTTCTTAGCAACAAAGATCTTGCCTTTGGATCTGAGGTAGAAGGTATACCCAATTGTTTCTTTAGGGTATCCTATGAAGACGCATTTTTCCTGACTTGGGTTTGAGCTTTTCAGGTTGAAGTTTCTTGACATAAGCATCACATCCCCAAACTTTTAGAAATGACAGCTTAGGTTTCTTCCCAGACCATAATTCATACGGTGTCGTCTCAACGGATTTAGTCGGCGCCCTATTTTTAGTGAATGTAGTTGTCTCTAAAGCATATCCCCAAAATGATAGCGGTAAATCGGTAAGAGACATCATAGGCCGCACCACATCCAATAGAGTGCGATTATGACGTTCGGACACACCGTTACGCTGAGGTGTTCCAGGCAGCGTGATTTGTGAAACAATTCCACATTTCCTTAAGTGTGTACCAAACTCGTGACTTAAATATTCTCCCCCACGATCTGATCGCAAGAACTTTATTTTTCTGTCACATTGATTCTCTACCTCACTCTGAAATTCCTTGAACTTTTCAAAGGTCTCAGACTTGTGTTTCATTAAGTAGACATACCCATATCTACTCAAGTCACCAGTGAGGGTGAGAACATAACGATAGCCACCACGAGCCTCAACGCTCATTGGACCGCACACATCAGTATGTATGATTTCCAATAAGTTGGTTGCTCGCTCCATTGTTCCGGAGAACGGAGTCTTGGTCATTTTGCCCATGAGGCATGGTTCGCACGTGTCAAATGATTCGTAATCAAGAGACTCCAAAAGTCCATCTGCATGGAGCTTCTTCATGCGTTTGACACCAATGTGACCAAGGCGGCAGTGCCACAAGTATGTGGGACTATCATTATCAATCTTACATCTTTTGGTATTCACACTATGAATATGTGTAACATCACGTTCGAGTTTCATTAAGAATAAACCATTGACCAGCTGGGCATGACCATAAAACATATATCTCATATAAATAGAACAACCATTATTCTCGGATTTAAATGAGTAGCCATCTCATATTAAACAAGATCCAGATACAATGTTCATGCTCAAAGTTGGCACTAAATAACAATTATTGAGGTTTAAAACTAATCCCGTAGGTAAATGTAGAGGTAGCGTGCCGACGGAGATCACATCGACCTTGGAACCATTCCCGACGCACATCGTCACCTCGTCCTTCGCCAGTCTCCGCTTATTCCACAGCTCCTGTTTTGAGTTACAAATACGAGCAACCGCACCGGTATCAAATACCCAGGAGCTACTATGAGTACTGGTAAGGTACACATCAATAACATGTATATCACATATACCATTAGTGTTGCCGGCCTTCTTGTCCGCTAAGTACTTGGGGCAGTTCCGCTTCCAGTGACCGTTTCCCTTGCAATAAAAGCACTCAGTCTCAGGTTTGGGTCCATGCTTTGGCTTCTTCCTGGCAACTGGCTTACCGGGCATGGCAACTCCCTTGTCGTCCTTCTTGAAGTTCTTCTTACCCTTGCCATTCTTGAAACTAGTGGTTTTATTGACCATCAACACTTGATGTTCCTTTTTGATCTCCACCTCCGCTGATTTCAGCATTGAAAATACCTCAGGAATGGTTTTCACCATCCCCTGCATATTGTAATTCATCATAAAGCTCTTGTAGCTAGGTGGGAGCGACTGAAGGATTCTGTCAATGGCCGCGTCATCCGGGAGATTACCTCCTAGCTGAGACAAGCGGTTGTGCAACCTAGACATTTTGAGTATGTGCTCGCTAACAGAACTATTCTCCTCCATCTTACAACTGTAGAACTTGTCGGAGACTTCATATCTCTCGACCTGGGCATGAGCTTGGAAAACCATTTTCAGCTCTTGGAACATCTCATATGCTCTATGCTGCTCAAAACGCTTTTGGATCCCCGGTTCTAAGTTGTAAAGCATGCCGCACTGAACCAGGGAGTAATCATCACTACGCGACTGCCAGGCATTCATAACGTCTTGAGTTGCTGGGAAAACGGGTGCTTCACCTAGCGGTGCATCTAGGACATATGCTCTTTTGGTAGCTATGAGGATGATCCTCAAGTTTCGGACCAGTCCGTATAGTTGCTACCATCGTCTTTCAACTTGGTTTTCTCTAGGAACACGTTGAAGTTGAGGGCAACATTAGCGTGGGCCATTTGATCTACAAGACATATTGCAAAGATTTTAGACTAAGTTCATGATAATTAAGTTCATCTAATAAAATGATCTAATGAACTCCCACTCAGATAGACATCCCTCTAGTCATCTAAGTTATCCATGATCCGAGTCAACTAGGTCGTGTCCGATCATCACACGAGACGGACTAGTCATCATCGGTGAACATCTTCATGTTGATCGTATCTTCTATATGACTTATGTTCGACCTTTCGGTCTCTTGTGTTCCGAGGCCATGTCTGTACATGCTAGGCTCGTCAAGTCAACCCAAGTGTTTTGCATGTGTAAATCTGGCTTACACCCGTTGTATGCGAACGTTAAAATCTATCACACCCGATCATCACGTGGTGCTTCGAAACAGCGAACTTGCGCAATGGTGCACAGTTATGGGGAATACTTTCTTGAAATTTTATGAGGGATCGTCTTATTTATGCTACCGTCATTCTAAGAAAATAAGATGCAAAAACATGATAAACATCACATGCAATCAAATAGTGACATGATATGGCCAATATCATTTTGCTCCTTTTGATCTCCATCTTCGGGGCGCCATGATCATCATCGTCACCGGCATGACACCATGATCTCCATCATCATGATCTCCACCATCGTGTCTCCATGAAGTTGTCTCGTGATGACCCACAAGTGTAGGGGATCGCAACAGCTTTCGAGGGTAGAGTATTCAACCCAAATTTATTGATTCGACACAAGGGGAGCCAAAGAATATTCTTGAGTATTAGCAGTTGAGTTGTCAATTCAAACACACCTGTATAACTTAGTATCTGCAGCAAGGTATTTAGTAGCAAAGTAGTATGATAGTAATGGTAACGGTGGTAAAAGGTAAAGATAGTAATAGAAATATTTTTGGTGTTTTGTAGTAGTTATAACAGTAGTAATGGAAAAGTAAATAAGCGAAGCACAATATGTGAAAAGCTCGTAGGCAATGGATCAGTGATGGATAATTATGCCGGATGCAATTCCTCATGTAATAGCTATAACATAGGGTGACACAGAACTAGCTCCAATTCATCAATGTAATGTAGGCATGTATTCCGTAAATAGTCATACGTGCTTATGCAAAAGAACTTGCATGACATCTTTTGTCCTACCCTCCCGTGGCAGCGGGGTCCTAGTGGAAACTAAGGGATATTAAGGCCTCCTTTTAATAGAGAACCAGACCAAAGCATTAACACATGGTGAATACATGAACTCCTTAAACTACGGTCATCACCGGGAAGTATCCCGATTATTGTCACTTCGGGGTTGTCGGGTCATAACACATAATAGGTGACTATAGACTTGCAAGATAGGATCAAGAGCACACATATATTGATGAAAACAAAATAGGTTCAGATCTGAAATCATGGCACTCGGGCCCTAATGACAAGCATTAAGCATAGCAAAGTCATAGCAACATCAATCTCAGAACATAGTGGATACTAGGGATCAAACTCTAACAAAACTAACTTGATTACATGGTAAATCTCATCCAACCCATCACCGTCCAGCCAGCCTACAATGGAATTAATCACGCACGGCGGTGAGCATCATGAAATTGGTGATGGAGGATGGTTCATGATGATGACAGCGACGAATCCTCCTCTCCAGAGCCCCGAACGGACTCCAGATCAGCCCTCCCGAGAGAGATTAGGGCTTGGCGGCGGCTCCATATCGTAAAACGCGATGAAACTTTCTCCTTGATTTTTTTCTCCGCGAAACGGAAGATATAGAGTTGGAGTTGAGGTCGGTGGAGGTCCAGGGGGCCCACAAGATAGGGGGCGCGCCCTACAGGGGGGGCGCGCCCCCCTGTCTCGTGGACAGGCCCTGGTGTCGGTGTCAAAACTGGCGGATCTCGGGTAGGGGGTCCCGATCTGTGCGTCTTAGGATTAATGGTAACATGAACACGGGATTTTACCCAGCTTCGGGCTCTCTTGACGAGATAATACCCTACATGTTGCTTGATTGACTATAATGAGTATAGGGGTTACAAGAGTTGATCTACCCCGAGATCATATGTTGTGGTCTAAACCCTAGAGGTATGATGAGTAATGGCATAATAATCCTCTATCAACTAGCCTAGCCTCGGTTTATATAAAGTACCAGAAGCCTAGGATAACAAGAGTCCTGGCCGAATACGCCGGTGGGGGAGGAGTCCTTGTCTTGATCACCAAGTCTTGTGGAATCTTCCTTGTATGCGGCAATTATCCGAACTGGCCCATGAGTATACGGCCATGGGGGTCCTCGGCCCAATCTAACAGATCGGGGGATGACGTGGTGAGTACCCCCTAGTCCAGGACACCGTCAGTAGCCCCCTGAACCGGTCTTCAAGTTGGGGACGCTCCTCGATTCTTCCGAACTGTTCTTCGTCTTTGGCCATCGGTCTTGGAAACTAGTTCAACAAATCTTCTCATCTTCGATCTTGAGGATCGCAAAGTAAATCCGAAGACTTTATATGTCGGGTATCCGAGGAGCCCCTTTAAGTTTCAGGCCTTTATCAATGCCTTGTTATTATTATGCCACACTTCAGGTTTGAAGTTATTCCCGGGCGGCAGCGTCCTCTTGCGTCTGAGCTCCAACATCGGATTGCATTCGAATATCTATTGCGGCCAAGCACCAACGTTGGACTGCTTCCGAGCTCCAAAGTCGGAATATATCCAAGCTCTAACGATGGACTGTGTCCAAGCTCCAACGCCGGACTATATCCGAGCTCCAACGTCGGACTATATCCGAGATGTCATAGATCATCTGGGTTCAAAAAGTTGAAGGAGTTTACCCAAGCTTAATGCCAGAAATTACCTCTATGGAGCCAGCCACTGGTGCCCGAGCTTAATGTCGGACCGCTTCCGAGGTGGTGCACCACCCCTGAGTGCAGGCTAATTTTTTGATTGGTGCAATTTATTCTCTGTTGAGATATATAGCCAGTAGCCCTCAAGGTATGTGCGTCGGTCTAAAACCCAAGATGCACCTGAAGGAAAACATGAAACCGCTGATCCTAGTTGCCCCTGAGACTCAGGTCGATGCACGAAATCGGCCTGAGGATCAATTCCTAGCTCGGCAGCATACATAGGAATAGAAATGCGGTGTGCAAAGTCTTCGAGACTCAGGTTGGGTGCGACCGACCATCCCGAGGATAATAATCTCCTCGAAAACTATACTGCACTTTAAATTTTCTGCATTCAATTGTCAATGCAGTAGCCCCTGAGACACTGGTCGGGTGGCGACACTAGATCAGGGGATCGATGTACCCCTTTAATATTTGTAAATAATAAGCACGAAGCCCAGTATCCCCCGAGCCTTAATGTGGGCACGGGTGGCCGAATTAAGGATCGATATCCAAAGTAAAATCACAAATTATGTGTAATGATTCTATGTATCCAAGTACTTTGCATCATCAATGCTCGCATCCGCATTGTACAAAACTTTGTTGACCGGCCATCGGCTTCAACCTCCTTGGCCAGTAGCCAGGGAGTGTTTGTCCCACTTTATAAAGCCTTTATGAGGGCAAAGATTTGTGGCAAACAAGGCCATACGGCCAAACGGTTTTATACACAAAGGTACGCAGAGAGACATGTTATATTATTATTTAACATAAGAAACATCGTCCAAAGAAAATAGTCCCACTATCGGTTCCTTTCTTTGGGTTGTCATGCTAAGCATGATCATGAAACCTCAGCTCCGATCAATGTGGGAGGAAAATACTGAGGATTTTAGTTCGGGAAAAGCTTCCAAACTCTGTGGTCTAGATGAACCCAAATTTTCACTTCCGTTGTGACCGTTTATAATCTGGAAGTGGCCCATCGTTGGCTTCTACCCCCTTGTAGATGCTACGCAGGGTGTTTCCGAAATAACAAAACAACCCTTAGCCGACGTCTCGGTGCCCTAAGGCGGTTGTGTTGGCAGAAACAAGGCAATCAGATATACGGGCTTTATAACTTTCACTTAGTCATAGGAGCTTAAAGTTGGGAGGCCAGCAAGTAGCCCCCCGCTTAGTAAAGGCCAATGTTATGAGCGGACCGTTATTTAACATAGTCATCGGATCGCTGACCAGATTATGCTTTATTGTGACAGTCAGTTTTCAGCTTTCTCCACCGAGGTGCTTAACCATGCGAGCTGGCAGCACAATCGCAGTGGTTCTCCTTTTGCACACCTAACCGAACAAAGAGGAACATAGGAGGCAAGCACAGGAGCCGGCAACCCAACTATTGACCGAAGACACAATTTTCGAATCTGATGCATATATAGCAATATCTGAGAATTTTTGCCAAATCTCTAAAGGTGTCCGGCATTGCACTGCGAGACTTATGCGGAAAACACACAAATAGTTGAAAAGTGCCATAGGATTGGAAAACTAAAAAACGTCAGTAAAAACTCGACGTCCGAACTAGATTAATTGTTCGGTGCCAATCAGAAAATTGGTCTTAGAGAAAAAATTGTGCTTCTGTCGTGCTTTAACATGACTCATCCTATCTCAAGACTTCAAGTGGGTCAGCCTACGGCTTCAACCTCCTATCCCGAAGGTGGATGAGAGGGAAATCGGGCTATTGACCACACAATGCATCGATAAATGGAGTGATAGAAAAAAAACTTTGCAGCAACTAGGAAGAAGAACACTTATTATAAAATAGCTCACGTAAATTTAAGAGCCCCCAAGTGACTTGGGTAAAATAATTTTATGTTATAATGATTGTGCGTACCGAAGTGCTTATATCATATCTGTGTTCACCCGAACTTTGAACACGTCTTAACCGACCATCGGCTTCTCCCTCTTCGGTCAAGGACCAAAGAGTGTTATGTACTCCACCTGTCGAGAATATCGACGGTGTTTCCGATAACCAGGCAATCAGGCCATAAGGCTGTAACAGACAAAGCGCGCTCAGGGAACTTATGCTATATTACTAATGAAGTGTAAGAAGCATCCTCGAAGAAAATAGTACCCCCACCGATACCTTTCTTCGGTTGCTCATTATTATTATGAGACTTGTGCAATAGATTTTTTGTACTCATGAGTTCCGTTGTGTGCCAACCATTGTTGAAAACAGTAAGAGCGCTAGCTTTCGGCTTCACCCAGTCTGAGGTCCGGCTCGGATGAAACGATTGTGACAATCACAGAGGTGCTCCCTTTACTCCCTAGCCGAACAATCGGGAACGTAGGGGTATGCACAGGAGCCAGGCAACCCAACTTGCAAGTCTCTTAAGTCAACATGGTGCATATTGTGGCGTAATACACGAACAAGGAATGAAGCCGTACAAGTATAATCATATGCAAGAGGAAAAGCTCCATCAAGGGAGCCCCCAAATAAACAGGGTATTTGAATATGTGTGTCACAAACAAAGTTTGTACAGGGAAGTTTTTCACAAGCAACTTTTTGCCAAAAAGGTATAATGCTTGTTCAAACCAAACAAAATTTAAGACTGAAAGTTTTTGAGTATGAAAGCAACTTAGCTGGTTGATGTGTTCGGCACTGATGACGCGGTCCGAGCTTGATGTGGGACGGACCAGCCCCCAGGCTGGTCCCAAGGTGGTCGAGCAGAGAGTCCGGCACTCCGAGAAGATGAAGCCCCCAGTCTAGCCGCGGTAATGGAGCAGGCCGGCGTGCCAAGGCGACAACACGGCTCAGTCTGAGTCGATTGGCTGCACAGATAAAATAGTGCAAACCAAAAGAAATGAAAAATAAAGATAATAATGTATATATATATATATATAAATTCTTCTACTTACTTAACACAAGTGAAGGAAATAATGAAAGACATGTGGCCTGAGCGTCGAGGTCAATGTCGATGCGGGGCATCGGCATGACGCAGTGAAGGCGTGACAAAGCCCGAATTCGCAGGTCAGTCCGAGTTCCGGATACGGCGTTCGCCAAACTATGCACGGAAACTGACCAAACCACCACGCAATCATCGCTAATGCGGCCACCAATTGATAGACTTGTGTACAAATGATGGAACAAAGCAGAGTAATAATTCCTTGGGAAAAATGAACCCAAACGAGCGAAAGTTGCTAGGATAATAGCACTTGGTTTATCTGTTGTAGCGGTTCGAAGAAAGGTTACTCCCAAAATTGGGACTCAATCCGCACACCCATTGCCTGATGGGTGATGAAGCGATGGCACGGTGATCCTGGCAAAGGTTGGCTCGCCACAGCGAAGCCCGTGGTCCAGCTAATGTGATGAAGCTGGTCGGCTGGTGACGCCGAAGTATCTGGAGTAAGTTGATGAAGGGATGACGAAGCCCCCAGTCCAGGCGAGGAGACGGAGCAGGTCGATGAGGAGATGTGTCAGCCGAGGTGTTGAAGTACTTCGGCATGATGGACATCGGCTTGATGAAGCAACAGTTCGGCCATGCCGATGCAGGTCGTAGCTTGTGACGTGATCAATGCTGGCTTGATGAAGTGACCGTGCGGCGATGCCGGTGTGCCCGCTCCGTGTAATCCGTGGGGCGGCGATGTTGGTGACGATTTATCCTTCGCGATGCCGAACTATTGTTTGGCTGGCCGAGATGATGATCTGAAGAAGTTCAGCTCGGCTCAACAGCAGGTCGGCCGCCGTGGAGTGATGTTGTCGGGCCGGTTTGACACCGGCGCGATGGTGAAAATCATATTGTAAAAATACTTCTAATATTAATGAGATGTGTTTGAGAATAAAACACAATACCCCATACGAAAACGTCCTTCAAAAAGGATGTCCGAAATCCCGTTCGTAAAGAAGATGAACTTGGGTCGGATTCGTTCTCGCGCAGAAAACAGATTCGAAAAGTGATGCACTAATCAGAAGGTTCCCGGAGTTTGGACGGTCGGATCGAGCTGAATTTTTGTCAGGTGGTAGATATGGGAATTCCACAGCCGGTCAACGTTGGATCTTCCAAGGGACGTCCAAGCTAGATGCTGGACACCCCGCTCCAAACTCGTCCGGATTCTCGTCCAGATTCAACAGGGCTCCGGTATATTGGAGATTGCCGGAGATTTCTCCATCGGAACTCGACAAATTTTTTGCAGGATTGTTGTAGACTTAATTCCGCATAATTCCATCGAAGCAATCGTTTAGGCGACACTCGAGGAGGCAGTGGTGGCGGATATAAGTTTGTTGTCCAGAAAAACAGCACAGTCGCCTGAGGGAAAAGTTGACATTGAGCCCCCGAGCTCCATGGATGACTCCTCCATTATCTTGATAGAGATCAGAGTTGATGTTGATGAAGGCCCTCATCCGAACATGATGATCGGAGGTAGGGCGCAGTCCTCGGTCAAGCCAAGGTGACCAGTCGAGCTGGTGATGAAGAAACCGATGTCGCAGTTGACCTAAAGTCGAGCCATTGATCCTTTCGCCGATCACGCAGCGGAACTCTCAATGAAAGCACCAATGTCGGTGTCAAAACCGGCGGATCTCGGGTAGGGGGTCCCAATCTGTGCGTCTTAGGATTAACGGTAACATGAACACGAGATTTTACACAGCTTCGGGCTCTCTTGATGAGATAATACCCTACATGCTACTTGATTGACTATAATGAGTATAGGGGTTACAAGAGTTGATCTACCTCGAGATCATATGTTGTGGTTTAAACCCTAGAGGTATGATGAGTAATGTCATAATAATCCTCTATCGACTAGCCTAGCCTCGGTTTATATAATGTACCAGAAGCCTAGGATAACAAGAGTCCTAGCCGAATATGCCGGTGGGGGAGGAGTCCTTGTCTTGATCACCAAGTCTTGTGGAATCTTATTTGTATGCGGCAACTGTCCGAACTGGCCCATGAGTATACGGCCATGGGGGTCCTCGACCCAATCTAACTGATCGGGGGACGACGTGGTGAGTACCCCTTAGTCCAGGACACCGTCACCTGGGCACATTGGTGTATTTCTTTTGCCCATAAATTCTTATTAATTCCAAAAGGTGCCTCCGTGGATTTGCAGGTCATTCCGAGAACTTTTCTTTTCTACACATAAAACAACATCATGGCAGTTCTGCTGAAAACAGTGTCAGTCCGGGTTAGTTTCATTCAAATCATGCAAGTTAGAGTCCAAAACAAGGGCAAAAGTGTTTGGAAAAGTAGATACGTTGGAGACGTATCATCTCGCCAACTATTACTTCTACTACTATGGCTAACGGTTTAGCAATAAAGTAAAATAGTTACATGGCGTTATTCAATGACATGCAGGTCATACAATAAATAAAGACAACTCCTATGGCTCCTGCCGGTTGTCATACTCATCGACATGCAAGTCATGATTCCTATTACAAGAACATGATCAATCTAATACATCACATATATTTCATTCATCACATCCTTTTTGGCCATATCACATCACACGGCATATGCTGCAAAAACAAGTTAGACGTCCTCCAATTGTTGTTGCAAGTTTTTACATGGATGTTATAGGTTTGTAGCAAGAACGTTTCTTACCTATGCCAAAGACCACAACGTGATATGCCAATTGCTATTTACCCTTCATAAGGACCCTTTTCATCGAATCTGATCCGACTAATGTGGGAGAGACAGACACCCAACCGCTAGCCACCTTATGCAACTAGTGCATGTCAGTCGATGGAACCCGTCTCACGTAAGCGTACCTGTAAGGTCGGTCCGGGCCGCTTCATCCCGCGATGCCGCCGAAACAAGATAAGACTAGTAGTGGCAAGTAAATTGACAAAATCGACGCCCACAACAAACTTGTGTTCTACTCGTGCATAGAAACTACGCATAGACCTAGCTCATGATGCCACTGTTGGGGATCGTTTCAGAAATTAAAAAAATTCTACGCATCACCAAGATCAATCTATGGAGTAACTAGCAACGAGAGAGAGGGGAGTGCATCTTCATACCCTTGAAGATCACGAGACAGAAGCGTTGCAAGAACGCGGATGAAGGAGTCGTACTCGTAGCGATTTAGATCAGGGAGGATTCCGATCTAAGCACCGAACAACGGCACCTATGCGTTCAACACACATGCAGCCCGGTGATGTCTCCTGCACCTTGATCCAGCAAGGAGGAGGGAGAGGTTGAGGAAGATGACTCCAGCAGCAGCACGACGGCGTGGTGGTGATGGAGTGGCAGTTCTCTGGCAGGGCTTCGCCAAGCTCACGCAGAGGAGGAGAGGTGTTGGGGACGGGAGGGGTTGCGCCTTGGATGTGGTTCTGCAGCCCTCCCTCCACCCCTCTATTAATAGGGAGAAGAGGGAAGGGGGCCGGCCCCTCTAGATGAGATCTAGAGGGGGGCGGCCAAGGGGACGGGACTTGCCCCCCAAGCCAAGGGGGGCGCCCCCCTTAGGGTTCCCCCCAACCCTAGGCGCATGGGCCCTAGGGGGGATGGTGCCCAGCCCACTTAGGGGCTGGTTCCCTTCCACCTACAGCCCATAAGGCCCTCTGTGGCAGGTGGACCCTCCTGATGGACCCCCGGAACCCCTCCGGTGGTCCCGGTACAATACCGGTATACCCCTGAATATTTCCGGTGACCGTATGATGACTTCCCATATATAAATCTTCACCTCCGGACCATTCCGGAACTCCTCGTGACGTCCGGGACTCCGAACAACATTCGGTAATCACACACAAATCTTCCCTATAACCCTAGCGTCATCGAACCTTAAGTGTGTAGACCCTACGGGTTCGGGAATCACGCAGACATGACCGAGACAGCTATCCGGCCAATAACCAACAGCGGGATCTGGATACCCATGTTGGCTCCCACATGTTCCATGATGATCTCATCGAATGAACCACGATGTCGAGGATTCAAGTAATCCCGTATGCAATTCCCTTTGTCAATCAGTATGTTACTTGCCCGAGATTCGATCGTCGGTATCCCAATACCTCGTTCAATCTCGTTACCGGCAAGTCACTTTAATCATTCAGTAATGCATGATCCCGTGACCAACTACTTAGTCACATTGAGCTCATTATGATGATGTATTACCGAGTGGGCCCAGAGATACCTCTCTGTCATACGGAGTGACAAATCCCAGTCTCGATTCGTGCCAACCCAACAGACACTTCCGGAGATACCTGTAGTGCACATTTATAGTCACCCAGTTACGTTGTGACGTTTGGTACACCCAAAGCACTCCTACGGTATCCGGGAGTTACACAATCTCATGGTCTATGGAAATGATACTTGACATTAGAAAAGCTTTAGCAAACAAACTACATAATCATGTGCTATGCTTAGGATTGGGTCTTGTCCATCACATCATTGTCCTAATGATGTGATCCCGTTATCAATGACATCCAATGTCCATAGTCAGGAAACCATGACCATCTGTTGATCAACGAGCTAGTTAACTAGAGGCTCACTAGGGACATGTTGTGGTCTATGTATTCACACATGTATTGCAATTTCCGGTCAATACAATTATAGCATGAATAGTAGACAATTATCATGAACAAGGAAATATAATAATAACCATTTTATTATTGCCTCTAGGGCATATTTCCAACACTTTGTGCCTTCCAAAAAATTCTACATCATTTGTAATCAATAATATGTCATTCACATATACTTATCAGAAAAGTTGTAGTGCTCCCACTCACTTTCTTGTAAATACAGGCTTCTCCATAAGTCTGTATAAAACCATATACTTTGATCGCCTTATCAAATCATATATTCCAACTCCGAGATGCTTGCACCAGTCCACAGATGGATCGCTGGAGCTCACACACTTTGTTTAGCACCTTTAGGATTGACAAAACCTTCTGGTTGCATCATATACAACTCTTCTTCCAGAAATCCATTCTTAAAATATGGCAACTGCTAACATGATTTGGACGGACTTAAGCATCGCTACAGTTGACAAAATCTCATTGTAGTCAACACCTTGAATTTGTCGAAAACCTTTTTGTGACAAGTCGAGCTTTGTAGATGGTAACACTATTATCAGTGTCTGTCTTCCTCTTGAAGATCCATTTATTTAATATGGCTTGCCGATCATTGGGCAAGTCCACCAAAGTCCACACTTTATTCTCATACATGGATCCCATCTCAGATTTCATGGCCTCAAGCCATTTCGTGGAATTTGGGCTCATCATCGCTTCCTCATAGTTCATAGGTTCATCATGGTTTAGTAACATGACTTCCAGAATAGGATGGTACTTTGGTTGACCTACGAGGTTTGATAGTAACTTGATCTGAAGTTTCATGATCATCATCATTAGCTTCCTCCCTAATTGGTGTAGGAATCACTAGAACTGATTTATGTGATCAACTACTTTCCAATTCAGGAGAAGGTACAATTACCTCATCAAGTTCTACTTTCCTTCCACTCACTTCTTTCGAGAGAAACTCCTTATCTAGAAAGGATCCATTCTTAGCAACAAAGATTTTGCCTTCGGATCTGTGATAGAAGGTGTACCCAACAGTTTCCTTTGGGTATCCTATGAAGACGCACTTCTCCGATTTGTGTTCAAGCTTATCAGGTTGAAGCTTTTTCACATAAGAATCACAGCCCCAAATTTGGTTTCTTGCCAAACCACAGTTCATAAGGTGTCGTCTTAACGGATTTTGATGGTGCCCTGTTTAAAGTGAATGCAGCTATCTCCAATGCATAACCCCAAAACGATAGTGGTAAACCGGTAAGAGACATCATAGATCGCACCATATCCAATAAAGTGCGGTTAGGACGTTCAGACACACCATTACATTGTGGTGTTCCAGGTGGCGTGAGCTGTGAAACTATTCCACATTGTTTTAAATAAAGGCCAAACTGTAACTCAAATATTCTCCTCCACGATCAGATCATAGAAACTTTATTTTCTTGTTACGATGATTCTCCAATTCACTCTGAAATTCTTTGAACTCTTCAAATGTTCCAGACTTGTGTTTCATTAAGTAGATATACCCATATCTGCTCAAATCATCCGTGAAGGTCAGAAAATAATGATACCCGCCACGAGCATCAACACTCATTAGACCACATACATCGGTATGTATTATTTCCAATAATTCACTAGCTCGTTCCATTGTTCCGGAGAATGGAGTTTTAGTCATCTTTCCCATAAGGCACGGTTCGCAAGCATCAAGTGATTCATAATCAAGTGATTCCAAAAATCCATATTTATGGAGTTTATGCGCTTTACACCGATATGACCCAAACGGCAGTGCCACAAATAAGTTGCACTATCATTATCAACTTTGCATCTTTTGGCATCAATACTATGAATATGTGTATTACCACGATCGAGATTCAATAAACCATCAACATTGGGTGTATGACCATAGAAGGTTTTATTCATGTAAACATAATAACAATTATTCTCTGTCTTAAATGAATAACTATATTGCAATTAACATGATCTAATCATATTCATGCTCAACGCAAACACCAAATAACATTTATTCAGGTTCAACACTAATCCCGAAAGTATAGGGAGTGTGTGATGATGATCATATCAATCTTGGAACCACTTCCAACACACATCGTCACTTCATCCTCAGCTAGTCTCTATTTATTCTGCAACTCCTGTTTCGAGTTACTAATCTTAGCAACTGAACAAGTATCAAATACCCAGGGGTTACTACGAGCATTAGTAAGGTACACATCAATAACCTATATATCAAATATACCTTTGTTCACTTTGCCATCCTTCTTATCCGCCAATTGTTTGGGGCAGTTCCGCTTCTAGTGACCATTTCCCTTTTGCAGTAGAAGCACTCAGTTTCAGGCTTAGGTCCAGATTTGGGAATCTTCTCGGGAGAGACAACTTGCTTGCCATTTTACTTGAAGTTCCCTTTCTATCCCTTTGCCCTTTTCTTTAAACTAGTGATCTTGTCAATCATCAACACTTGATGCTCTTTCTTGATTTCTACCTTCATCAATTTTAGCATCACGAAGATCTCTGGAATCGCTTATGTCATCCCTTGCATATTATAGTTCATCACGAAGTTCCAGTAACTTGGTGATGGTGACTAGAGAACTCTGTCAATCACTATCTTATCTGGAAGATTAACTCCCACTTGATTCAAGTGATTGTAGTACCCAGACATTCTGAGCACATGCTCACTAGTTGAGCAATTCTCCTCCATCTTTTAGGCGAAGTACTTGTCATAGGTCTCATACCTCTTGACATGGGCATGAGTCTGAAATACCAACTTCAGCTCTTGGAACATCTCATATGCTCCGTGGCGTTCAAAACATTTTTGAAGTCCCGGTTCTAAGTCGTAAAGCATGGTGCACTAAACTATCAAGTAGTCATCATATTGAGCTAGCCAAACATTCATAATGTCTGCATCTACTCCTGCAATAGGTCTGTCACCTAGCGGTGCATCAAGGACATAATTCTTCTGTGCAGCAATGAGGATACACCTCAGATCACAGACCTAGTCCGCATCATTGCTACTATCATCTTTCAACTTAGTTTTCTCTAGGAACATATAAAAAACATAGGGAAGTTATAATGTGAGCTATTGATCTACAACACAATATGCAAAATACTATCAGGACTAAGTTCATGATAAATTAAAGTTCAATTAATCATATTACTTAAGAACTCCCACTTAGATAGACATCCCTCTAGTCATCTAAATGACCACGTGATCCAAATCAACTAAACCATGTCCAATCATCACGTGAGATGGAGTAGTTTCAATGGTGAACATGACTATGTTGATCATATCTACTATATGATTCACGCTCGACCTTTAGGTCTCTGTGTTCCGAGGCCATATCAACATATGTTAGGCTCATCAAGTTTAACCCGAGTATTCTGCGTGTGCAAAAACTGGCTTGCACCCGTTGTATTTGAACGTAGAGCTTATCACACCCGATCATCACGTGGTGTCTCGATATGATGAACTGTCGCAACGGTGCATACTCAGGGAGAACACTTATACCTTGAAATTTAGTGAGGGATCATCTTATAATGCTACCGCCATACTAAGCAAAATAATATGCATAATAAGATAAACATCACATGCAATCAAAATATGTGACATGATATGGCCATCATCATCTTGTGCTCATGATCTCCATCACCGAAGCATCGTCATGATCTCCATTGTCACCGGTGCGATACCTTGATCTCTATCGTAGCATCGTTGTCGTCACGCCAACTATTGTTATTACGACTATCGCTACCGCTTAGTGATAAAGTAAAACAATTACATGGCGATTGCATTGCATACAATAAAGCGACAACCATATGGCTCCTGCCAGTTGCCGATAACTTTGTTACAAAACATGATCATCTCATACAACAATTTATATCTCATCATGCCTTGACCATAACACATCACAGCAAGCCCTGCAAAAACAAGTTAGACATCCTCTACTTTGTTGTTGCAAGTTTTACGTGGCTGCTACGGGCTTAGCAAGAACCGTTCTTACCTACGCATCAAAAACCACAATGATTTTCGTCAAGTGTGCTATTTTAACCTTCAACAAGGACTGGCCATAGCCACACTTGATTCAACTAAAGTTGGAGAAACGGACACTCACTAGCCACCTGTGTGCGAAGCACGTCAGTAGAACCAGCCTCGCGTAAGCGTACGCATAATGTCAGTCTGAGCCGCATAATCCAACAATACCGCCGAATCAAAGTATGACATGTTGGTAAGCAGTATGACTATTATTGCCCACAACTCTTTGTGTTCTACTCGTGCATATAACATCTACGCATAGACCTGGCTCGGATGCCACTGTTGGGGAACGTAGTAATTTCAAAAAAAATCCTACGATCACGCAAGATCTATCTAGGTGATGCATAGCAACGAGAGGGGAGAGTGTTGTCTACGTACCCTCGTAGACCGATAGCAGAGTGTTCTGACAACGCGGTTGATGTAGTCGTACGTCTTCACGATCCGACCGATCCTAGCACCGAAGGTACGGCACCTCCGCGATCTGCACACGTTCAGCTCGGTGACGTCCCACGAAATCTAGATCCAGCTGAGGTCGAGGGAGAGTTTCGTCAACACGACAGCGTGATGACGGTAATGATGAAGTTATCGACGCAGGGCTTTGCCTAAGCAATACAACGATATGACCGAGGTGGAAATCTGTGGAGGGGGCACCGCACACGGCTAAACAATCAACTTGTGTGTCTATGGGGTGCCCCCTTCCCCCTTATATAAAGGAATGGAGGAGGGGAGGGCCTACCCTCTCTATGGCGTGCCCAAGGGGGGGAGTCCTACTCCTAATAGGAGTAGGTTTCCCCCCTTCCCTAGTTCGAGTAGGAGAAGAAGGAAGAGGGAGAGGGAGAGAAGGAAAGGGGGGCCGGGCCCCTTCCCAATTCGGGTTGGGCTTGGGGGGGGGGCGCCCCCACCTTGGCCGCCTCCTCCTCTCTTCCACCACGGCCCATTAATGCCCATTAACTCCCCAGGGGGTTCCGGTAACCTCCCGATACTCCAGAAAAATGCCCGAACCACTCGCAACCTTTCCGGTGTCCAAAATAGCATTCCAATATATCAATCTTTATGTTTCGACCATTTCGAGACTCTTGTCATGTCCGTGGTCACATCCGGGACTCCGAACAACCTTCGGTACATCAAAACACATAAACTCATAATATCGATCGTCATCGAACGTTAAGCGTGCGGACCCTACGGGTTCGAGAACTATGTAGACATGACTGAGACATATCTATGGTCAATAACCAATATCGGAACCTGGATTCTCATATTGGCTCCTGTTGGGGAACGTTGCAGAAAATTAAAAATTTTCTTACGGCTTCACCAAGATCCATCTATGAGTTCATCTAAGCAACGAGTCATGGGAGAGAGATTGCATCTACATACCACTTTGTAGATCACGTGCGGAAGCGTTCAAGAGAACGGTGATGATGGAGTCGTACTCGTCGTGATCCAAATCACCGATGACCAAGTGCCGAACGGACAGCACCTCCGCGTTCAACACACGTACGGAGCGGATGACGTCTACTCCTTCTTGATCCAGCAAGGGGAAAGGAGAGGTTGATGATGATCCAGCAGCACAACGGCGTGGTGGTGGATGCAGCAGAACTCCGCCAGGGCTTCGCCAAGCTGCTGCAGGAGGAGGACGAGGTGTAGCAGGGGAGGGAGGCGCCAAGACACAAGGGTGCGGCTGCCCTCCCCCCTGCCCTCCTTTATATAGGCCCCCAGGGGGGGTGGCCCTGGGAGATCCAATCTCCCAAGGGGAGGGCGGCCAGGGGGGGTGGAGTGCCCCCCAAGGCAAGTGGTGTGCCCCCCCCCCACCTAGGTTTTCCAACCCTAGGTGCAGGGGGGCCCAAGGGGGGCACACCAGCCCACTAGGGGCTGGTTCCCCTCCCACTTCAGCCCACGGGGCCCTCCGGGATAGGTGGCCCCACCCGGTGGACCCCCGGGACCCTTCCGGTGGTCCCGGTACAATACCGGGTGACCCCGAAACTTTCCCGATGGCCGAAACAGCACTTCCTATATATAATTATTTACCTCCGGACCATTCCGAAACTCCTCGTGACGTCTGGGATCTCATCCGGGACTCCGAACAACATTCGGTTTGCTGCATACTCATATTCATACAACCCTAGCGTCACCGAACCTTAAGTGTGTAGACCCTACGGGTTCGGGAGATATGCAGACATGACCGAGACGGCTCTCCGGTCAATAACCAACAGCGGGATCTGGATACCCATGTTGGCTCCCACATACTCCTCGATGATCTCATCGGATGAACCACGATGTCGAGGATTCAAGCAACCTCGTATACTATTCCCTTTGTCAGACGGTATGTTACTTGCCCGAGACTCGATCGTCGGTATCCCAATACCTCATTCAATCTCGTTACCGGCAAGTCACTTTACTCGTACCGTAATGCATGATCCCGTGACCAGACACTTGGTCACTCTGAGCTCATTATGATGATGCACTACCGAGTGGGCCCAGTGATACCTCTCCGTTATCCTGAGTGACAAATCCCAGTCTCGATCCGTGTCAACCCAACAGACACTTTCGGAGATACCTGTAGTGCACCTTTATAGTCACCCAGTTACGTTGTGACGTTTGGTACACCCAAAGCACTCCTACGGTATCCGGGAGTTACACGATCTCATGGTCTAAGGAAGAGATACTTGACATTGGAAAAGCTCTAGCAAAACGAACTACACGATCTTGTGCTATGCTTAGGATTGGGTCTTGTCCATCACATCATTCTCCTAATGATGTGATCCCGTTATCAACGACATCTAATGTCCATAGTCAGGAAACCATGACTATCTGTTGACCAATGAGCTAGTCAACTAGAGGCTTACTAGGGACGTATCTGGTCTAAGTATTCACACGTGTATTATGATTTCCGGATAATACAATTATAGCATGAATAAAAGACAATTATCATGAACAAGGAAATATAATAATAATCCTTTTATTATTGCCTCTAGGGCATATTTCCAACAGCTCCTACATATTCTATGAATATCTTTATCGGTCAAACCGCATAAGAACATATGTTGTTCCCTTTGTCATTGGTATGTTACTTGCCCGAGATTCGATCGTCGGTATCATCATACCTAGTTCAATCTCGTTACTAGCAAGTATCTTTACTCGTTCCGTAATACTTCATACCACAACTAACTCATTATTCACAATTCTTGCAAGGCTTATAGTGACGAGCATTACCGAGAGGGCCCAGAGGTACCTCTCCCAAACACGGAGTGACAAATTCTAATCTCGATCTATGCCAACCCAACAAACACCTTCAGAGACACCTGTAGAGCACCTTTATAATCACCCTTTTACGTTGTGACGTTTGGTAGCACACAAAGTGTTCGTCTGGTATTCGGGAGTTGCATAATCTCATAGTCAAGAAGAAAGCAGTAGCAATGAAACTAAAACGATCATAATGTTGAGATAATGGATGTGTCATGTCCATCACATCTTTCTCCTAATGATGTGATCCCATTCATCAAATGACAACACATGTCTATGGTTAGGAAACATAACCATCTTTGATTAACGAGCTAGTCAAGTAGAGGCATACTAGGGACAATATGTTTTGTCTAAGTATTCACACATGTACTAAGTTTCCGGTTAATACAATTCTAGCATGAATAATAAACATTTATCATGAAATAAGGAAATAAATAATAACTTTATTATTGCCTCTAGGGCATATTTCCTTCAACTATATGATTCACATTCGACCTTTCGGTCTCCAGTGTTCCGAGGCCATGTCTGTACATGCTAGGCTCGTCAAGTTTAACCCGAGTATTCCGCATGTGCAAAACTGGCTTGCACCCGTTGTATTTGAACGTAGAGCTTATCACACCCGGTCATCACGTGGTGTCTCAGCACGAAGAACTTCTGCAACGGTGCATACTCGGGGAGAACACTTTTACGTTGAAATTTTAGTTAAGGGATCCTCTTATAATGCTACCGCTGTACTAAGCAAAATAAGATGCAAAAAGATAAACATCACATGCAATTAAAATATGTGACATGATATGGCCACCATCATCTTGTGCTTTTGATCTCCATCACCAAAGCAACGTCATGATCTCCACCAGCTTGACACCTTGGTATCCATCGTAGTGTCATGGTTGTCTCGCCAAGTATTTCTTCTACGACTATCGCTACCGCTTAGTGATAAAGTAAATCAATTACATGGCGTCTGTATTTCATACAATAAAGCGACAACCTCCTGCCAGTTGCCGATAACTGTTATAAAACATGATCATCTCATACAATAACGTATATCACATCATGTCTTGACCATATCACATCACAACATGCCCCTGCAAAAACAAGTTAGACGTCTTCTACTTTGTTGTTGCAAGTTTTACGTGGCTGCTACAGGCTTCTAGCAAGAACCGTTCTTACCTATGGCACACCACAATGGTGATTTATCAAGTTTGTTGTTTTAACCTTCACAAAGACCAGCCGCAGTCAAATTCGATTCGACTAAAGTTGGAGAAACAGACACCCGCTAGCCACCTTTATGCAAAACTAGTTGCATGTCTGTCGATGGAATCGGTATCATGAACGTGGTCATGTAAGGTTGGTCCGGGCCGCTTCATCAAACAATATTGCCGAATCAAAATAAGACATTGGTGGTAAGCAGTATGAACATCACCGCCCACAACTCTTTGTGTTCTATTCGTGCATATCATCTACGCATAGACCTGGCTCAGATGTCACTGTTGGGAAACTTAGCATGCAATTTCAAAACAATTCCTACGCTCACACAAGATCTATCTAGGAGATGCATAGCAACGAGAGGGGGAGAGTGTGTCCACGTACCCTCGTAGACCGAAAGCGGAAGCGTTTGCTTAACGCGGTTGATGTAGTCGACGTCTTCTCGTTTCGAGCGATCGAGTACCGAACATATGGCACCTCCGAGTTTTGCACACGTTCAGCGGGCTGACGTCCCTCGAGCTCTTGATCCAGCAGAGGGTCGAGGAAGTAGATGAGTTCCGTCAGCAGACGGCGTGGTGACGATGATGGTGATGTGATCCGCACAGGGCTTCGCCTAAGCACCGCGAGAATATGACCAGAGGCGTAAACTATGGAGGGGGGCGTCGCACACGGCTTGGAATAATTGATGTGTGTTCTAGGGGAGCCCCCTGTATATAAAGGAGGGAGGGAGAGGAGGCCGACCCTAGGCGCACCCCCAAGTAGAAGAAGTCCTACTTGGGGTACTAGTAGGATTCGGCCCCCCTTCCTTTTACCGGAGGGGGGAAGGGGGAAGGAGAGGGAGAAGGAGAAGGAAAGGGGGGCGCCGCCCCTGCCCCTTGTCCAATTCAGACTCCTCCCTGGTGGGGGGCGCGCCACCCCTTCGTGGACTGGTGTGCCTCCCTCCTATGGCCCATATGGCCCATATCTTTCCCCCGAGGGTTCCGGTAACCCCTCCGGTACTCCGATATGTACCCGATACATTCCGCAACCCTTCCGGTGTTCGAATAATACTTTCCAATATATCAATCTTTACCTCTCGACCATTTCGAGACTCCTCGTCATGTTCGTGATCTCATCCGGGACTCAGAACAAACTTCGGTCACCAAAACACATAACTCATATAATACATATCGACATCGAACATTAAGCGTGCGGACCCTATGGGTTCAAGAACTATGTAGACATGACCGAGACACCTCTCCGGTCAATAACCAATAGAGGAACTTGGATGCTCATATTGGTTCCCACATATTCTATGAAGATCTTTATCGATCGAACCGCTATGTCAACATACGTCATTCCCTTTGTCATCGGTTTGTTACTTGCCCGAGATTCGATCGTCGTTATCTTCATACCTAGTTCAATCTCGTTACCAGCAAGTCTCTTTACTCATTCCGTAATGCATCATCCCGCAACTAACTCATTAGTCACATTGCTTGCAAGGCTTCATATGATGTACATTACCGAGAGGGCCCGGAGATACCTCTCCGATACTCGGAGTGACAAATCCTAATCTCAATCTATGCCAACCCAAGAAACACCTTCGGAGATACCTGTAGAGCGTCTTTATAATCACCCAGTTACATTGTGACATTTGATAGCACACAAGGCATTCCTCCGGTGTCCGGGAGTTGCATAATTTCATAGTCGGAGGAATATGTATTTGACATGAAGAAAGCAGTAGCAATAAAACTGAACGATCATTATGCTAAGCTAACGGATGGGTCTTGTCCACCACATCATTCTACTAATGATGTGATCCCATTCATCAAATGACAACACATGTCCATGGCAAGGAAACTTAACCATCTTTGATCAACGAGCTAGTCAAATAGGGGGATACTAGGGACACAGTGTTTTGTCTATGTATTCACACATGTATCAAGTTTCCGGCTAATACAATTCTAGCATGAATAATAAAAATTTATCATGAATAAGGAAATATAAAATAACAACTCTATTATTGCCTCTAGGGCATATTTCCTTCAGACATTGCATGATTTGAATGAATTTGAGCGTTTGGATATGGTGGGGACGACTACGGGGATGAACAAATAGGGGTTGACCCCTCTTGTCCATGGAGACATCTGCGGACAATGAGAGGTCACAATAGCCCAGTCCAATTGGCAAGGAAAACATGAACTTTAAAAACTTTTGAATACACCAGCTTCAAAATGTAGGCATGTTGTTGGTTCTCTCATGCGATACTAAAACAACCTTTGGAAACGAGGGAAACCATCGGCTAGGGCTCTTTGAGTGTTATTGTTCTTCACATCTCGCATTTCTTTCAGATGTTTTCGAGAAGAGTCCCACTGATGCCAACTTAGGGCATGTTCTAAAACTCTCCAAGCTTCTCAATATCTGCCATCTGGCTTCTTTTCCTGGCTTCCAACTTCCCGTGGCGATCAATATGCGTTCGGCTCGAGCGGGAGCTTCTCATACCATTTTGGCCTGGCAGAATTGTTCTTGCCTGTTCAGTAACTCTTTTGGCCGGCTAAAACCGGCCCATTAGTGTATGGATTGGAGGGATACAGGAGGAGCGATAGGAGCGTATCGGTAAGTCACGGTCATGAGGCTGAACAGTTTTCTTTAGCGGTGGCAATCCTAGTATAAATAAGAGCAACTCTCACTTTTTAGTTTTGTGAAGCTGGGATGTCCCAGATTCTTCTTTTTACACTTGGGGGGGGGGGGGGTGCTTAGCTTCTTGAAGTTCGACTCCACGGAGCTGAGGCGTTCTGGTCAACTCTGTGCATGGAGTTTCTGGAGTTTTTTTTTTAGAGTACGTCAAAAGCGTACCTTAATTATATAGAAGGAGAAAGCAAGAGTCACAATACAAGAAAGGAAGCAAGGCTTCCAAAGCGGAACGCACACCCTAGCACACCCATCGAACTAGCCTATGCCTACACTCTCACAGAACGATCCAAAACCTCCTCCTTCTAAACCAGCTAGTCTCCAATCCTTGAGCTCTATGACGATGGCGCGCGCCAATTCCGACGCGGTCTTCTGTTGGTCGAACCGATGAAAGACTCTGGCGTTGCGCTGCTTCCAAAGAGCCCACATGGTCACAATGATCACCGTATCGAAACCGCGCTTTTGGCCTTTTCTGAAGTTAGCTCTCGTGGTCGACCACCAATCAAGTAAGGTGTTTGCGTGAGTAGGGATGGAGCCCCTCAAGCTTAGCTCCTCGAACATGTAGTGCCACACTTCCCTGGCATAGACACACTGGATGAGAATGTGCTCCGTATTATCTTCGTCTTCCCTGACATAGTTTCTGGAGTTGGAAGTCAGAGAGTTTCAGATGCCCTTAACATGTAGTAACTATAACTATATATGAAAAAAAGGTTCACTCGGCATGCAATTATGCATGGGAGGAACTATCTTAACATGCAACCATGCATATTAATTAACGGATTTGCTTGTTCTCATCTAGGTGAGAATTAACAAAGTCTCACCTGACTCCTACATTATTCGATTTACCAAACAAAAAAAAATCTTCACGAATCTCCGTGTAAAATTTAACGGTGTAGGAGTTAGATGAGACATTATGCCTCATCTAGATGAGAGCGAGACACACCCTATTATTAATTCAAATGTTCATGGTCACATAAATATATAACACAATCAAATACAACAAAACACCAATAGTTATGTATTTCCCTTGTAATTCTTGAACCAGTATTAGTACAATTATTTCTGTCACGTGCATACAATTGTACAATAATCAATTGTTTGTTACTCTAATACTCCCTCAAAAAATATATAAGAGTGTTTAGATCAGACTGGTCTACACGCCCTTATATTTCTTTATGGATCCTCGTGTGTTACCCCCTGGCATTGGAAAAACGATTCGTTTTATTTTCCGTACTTCCTACCTTTCTCTCTCGTCTCTCTCGTCTCTAGAAATCCCCTCGCAGCGGTCATCCCACGCCGCCGCCGCCGCCGCCGCCGCCAGAGTCTCGGTTGCCAGCTCCCCACATGTCTCCGCCTCCCTGGAAGTCCGGATCACGCCGGCTCTCCTCACCCCCGAGGTCTCATCTCTCCCGGACCTGGAGATCCTCTCCAATCCAGAGTTCCTCGTAGAGGGCACCCGCTCACACCGGCGGGGGGAGAGAAGGTAGGCTGCCCCTGCTTGCGGAAGCATCGGAGTTACGTCTCACGTTCGGCGCCGGTGGAGGAGACAGCCAGCGCGGGAACAATGGATGTGGAACAGCTGCTGTCGTGGTCCTCATCCGGCCTTGATTTCAAGATACGGTAATAATTAGCTTGCTCCCTAATTACCTCTGCTGCTAGCCCGATAAAATTAGAAGTAATACATGTATGCTTGGTCTTTATTTACAGAGAAGTAAATCGCATGGTTTGCTGGCACTGCTGCTTCTGTTTGTTTTGTGTTGCGTTGACAGGAAGAAGTTTCTCTTCTTGGTCTGTCAGCAATAAGGTCATCTAATATTAGTATGAAGTTTATCTTGTGTGGCTTGATCTGACAATTATCGGTGCCTTTGTCACACATGGTGCCGATAGCAGTAACGACGCTTAGTAGTTGCAGGAAGTCGGAGTGATTTTATGACCATGCCCTTGGCCTGCCCCATGTGGTGTGAATTGAACTAGGATGAGGAGTGACAAATTGAAGTGAATTTGTTGTGCTGTAGTCAAGAGGATTTGATTGTCTATTTTCTTCACAACGAGTTACCCTTAATTGTCAAAAAAAAGAAAAACAGTTACCCTTGGTTCTGTTTGTGCTGTGTACCTGTGTCATCTGTTATTCAGTGTATTTTATTCAGTTTTACATCTATTAATTTGTATCTTGATAGAGATGCATTGAATTCGCAAGTAGTTTTAGTGTTTTTCTAGATAATTGATCCAAGCAGTAAATTTGGATTAAGATTTACTTACTAAACTGGAGGCAGCATTGTCCATTGATAAACAAATAAACAAAGGAAAAAAGGTTCAGTGTGAACCCAAGCATAAAATTGCAAACGTGATACGTACATTAACTGTCAAAGAGACACGCTTGGTCGCCTGGGCTTCTGATTAGTTTCATATTGCGCATCTTTAAGTCTTTGGATTTCTGAAAGCTTAAGACCATATACAGTCCACTTAAGCTTACCATTTCACAGTAGGTTATTTTTGGCCAATTGGCCAATTTCATTATTCTTAAGCTTAATTTAGAGCTTTCTATGGCTTCTTTTCGGCAGCAATAGCATGTGCTTGCAATCTGCCAATCACATCATCCTTCACCTTAAGAGCATCTACACTCCATTGAAGCTTTTTAGTTGTCTGTAGCTGTTGCGTTGCACTACCAGCAGCTTCTGCTCGCGATCTACCATCTGAAGTGGGATGCATTGCATTTTCCCAACAGAATTTACGGTAGCACCAAGCAGGGTTGCGTCCATCATCCTCATCATGTCTGATCTAGGCCGCCAGAGACCCCGATCTATAGGAGCGCTGTACACTGAATTGGTCATGCGAAAAGACACAATAGTAGATCATACAATCTACGCCATGGAGCCGCTGGTGGGGCTCGACGAGGACGAGCGCTAGGAGGTGTGCATGATGCCCAAACGTGGCGTCGAGGCCTTCCGCGTCCGCACCCGAGCCGCATCACTGCCAAGCTGCTACAAGCATACAAGGCCTTCCGTGTTCAAGCTGAAAAGGCAAGAAGCTCATTATTAACATGGATAAAAAAAGGTGGAACGCCTTCTTCTGTAGAAGTACACAATGGTTGGCTGAAGATTTGGAGTGCTAAAGTTCCAAAAAAGGTAAAAATCCATCTTTGGTGTATTTGTTTTCAGAGAATTTATGTTGGAGATGGGCTTAAGAGAAGAAAGTTTATAGATATGGTAAGTTGTCCTTACTGCTTCAAGGGGGAAACATTTATCACTGCTTTTGGTGTTGTATTTATGTCAGGGGCCTGGAGGAAGCTATAAGTAATATGTGATTTCTCGTGGCCACTTTTCCCTAAAAAGGGCAGGTTGCCTGGTGATCTAAAATTGCCGATCAGAAATGTTCTTCATCGAAGCCCATTCCAATCGCCAACAATTCTGTTTGCACACTCAGGTTACTGCTTTTCTGTGGTGATTTATTAAACATACTTTGGCTTATGATCCCCTTTGACGTACACTTGTGCCCTCAACTACACATTACTTTCAGTTTGCCAAACACTGTAGTAGGTAATGAACTATAGAAAGCGGATTGTTGAGTTTGCCAAGCATAATGGCGCACCCAATTTTGGCAAATCACCTGAAGAGTATATCAAGCAAAGATGCTTTGAGATTTTCACATGATTATATGAGGTTACCATAAACTCCTGTATTGCCACAATAGCTTCTTTTAATGCAATAGGGAATTATCTTTTTTGTATCAGGTAAATAGTTCCTTTCTCACACTTTTTTCAGACCGAGATCATTTACTGCTGCTGTGTGGTGTTCTATGCTCTGCTGTGTTCCTTTTGCTTTTTTTTGGCTTCTTCTCGTTCTTCTTTGGCACCTACGCTTTGCTTGGGGAAACTTTGTACATGTCAATACATAGATTGGAATTGAGATTTGGAGCAATTTTGTTTGTTTTCCTTTGTACTGATGTTGCCATTATTTGTGTGATGATGCCATTATATTGTACAAAGGGAAGAGACAGTTAGAGAGATTGGATAGAAATTACTAACTAATGTATTTGTGTTGTAATTGTTTGTTGTCAAAGCTTATTGTTTATTGGTTGTTGTTGCAGATTGTTGTGATGGAAAGTCAATTTTGATTATTTCAAAGTAATGCCAGGTTGAATAATTTGAACTAGACTACAACATGTTGATCTCGATCAAGATGAGTCTGAACATGATTAACATGATCGTGCAAATTTTTAGCGACTAAAACAGGTGGGTGAGGTATTTTTACTCTCGTTGCAACGCACGGGCATTTGTGCTAGTAATTAAAAAAGGTAGTTTTGAGGTACTCGTTTTTTTTTTTTTTTGAGAAACGAGGTACTCGGGTTGTTGTTTTATTGAATCTCGCGAATCTGAGCTTTATTGAATCTGCGGTTACCTCCATGGGCTTTTCCTTGTTGGGCCATCTAAGAATCTTTTGGAATCAACAACATTGACAAAGACGTAGGCGTCAGAAACCCGCCGATTTCTATAAACCGCGGCCCGCATAGCGACCTTCTTTTCTGTTTCCCCCCTTTAGCTTTTCCAGGTTTTTATCCTCCTTTTGCTTGAAAGCTAGCACAGCCTGTGTGCGCGTTAGGCTTTCGATGTGTTTGCCTTAGGTAGAGGGACAGCGGAGTAGTTGTCTCAAAGCGACAATGCTCAGATCTGCTTTTCATGCTGCTCCGTGCAGCTCCTTCTGGTTCTTATCCTGCTAAATAAAGTATAGTCAATTCCACTAGTTTTTTTATATAATCGTAGGTATGCCCATGGTTGAACACATAGCAGTACATGGACACTGGAGCATTTGGGACCACGGCTTTGCCCTCTTGCCCTTGTTTTGCTCTTTCCACTTTCTCAACTTTCAAGTTTGAACAAAAGATGTAGCTGTAGGTACCACGACACTATACTCCAAGATGAACTCAATAGTTGCACAAATCCAAACAGTACGAGGGCATTTGACCGGGTTTACTGCACATGGTGGGCTATACTTGCTTGTGTTTGCACATTGATCCGCGGCTCAGTTCGCTTTACTAGTCGGCCGTGTGATTCATTTCGGTAGTGGCGAATCAAACAGAGGATAGCGGTCGTCTTTTGTATGCCCAAAGTAAAAGGTGCACGTACAGACCTACACACACAGTGATTTCTGGAACAAGTGGCATAAACCGAGAAGAATAGTGCAAGTCATGCCTGTCAGTCACGGGATGTTCCTTGCCCTGGCCGTGGTCGGTCCGTTGGTCAGACCTCAATATAGATGTGTACTGTACACAACACTGGGAGTGACAAGCCTGCAGCTGATAGGTACACTGTGAAAGTGTCTCAGCGCTGGACTCCATCTCGGCTTGGATTATTGTTACAGCCAGCTAGGAGAGCATGTGCACGCATGCATGCATGCATGCACGCACCTGTAAGCAGGAGCTCACAAGGAAACCCGCAGCATCTCTAGCTACGCACGTGCATGTGCTTCGATCGATGGCCGGCGAACAATACAATGTGGCTTTGGCGGGCGCGGTGGCCGTGGCGCCGAGGAGGCATATTCGATCTTGCCCGTGACCGCTACTGCGTGCCAAAGGAGACAACAAGCTAGGCGGCGCGCGCATGGAGCACATGCCCGCGTCACGGGCGGCCCTATCTCCACGCTATATAAGGCATCGGCCACGCTGGTCAGATCACAGCACACCTACCCAGCCAAAGCCAGCCTAGCTAGTGCCAACCAAGCTCAAGCTCGATCCATCGATGGCCGGGACAAAGGTGACGATGGCGAGCGCGGTGGCCGTGGCGCTGCTGCTGGCCATGGCGGCCGTGTCGGGCGCGGGCGCGGCGCCCGGCCCGCTGATGATGTGCAATGTGGACGTGTACCGCATGATCGGCGCGTGCAGGTCGTACTGCGCGAGAGGCAGCCGGGAGGCTACGCCGAGCGGGCAGTGCTGCGCCGCGCTGAGGGGAGCCAACCTCCGGTGCGTGTGCCAGAAGAAGGGCCTGCTCGCGTCCGCGGGCAACATCGACGCCCGCCGCGCCATGCAGATCCCCTCCAAGTGCGGCATCGGCAACGTGCCCAGCCGGTGCTAGGTCCGTCGGACCGGCTGGTGATCCATCCACAGACGCGCGCATTCCTTCTGTTTTTTTTTTCATTATAAGCAAATAACGGCGTGCGTGAGTGCGATGGATGATCGATCGATCGGCCACACTGTAGTTCGCGGTTCTCGATTTAGATTGAGCTTTCTTTTCGTACGTTCGTGCATGTGCTAATCGAGCTAGTCGTGCAAATCGTACATGTATCCTCTTGTGAATCAGTCCTTTCTTTTGTCGCCGGCTGTACCGTGCATTGTTATGGAATCGCATTCGGTACTCATCAATTATTATTACATCAGCTACATTTTCTTTTGGCACACAGAGAGCCCTCAAAGAGGGCTTATTTAGCAACCTAAACGGTGTACAGAAACTGTACCCAGCCGGAAGGGATGGGGCTCTTGTACCCAGCCGCCGCTAGGGTTTCTTCTGCCTCCCGCCGATGTCGGCGCGGGTCCACCTCATCTCCGGTGGCCTTTGGGCCATGGAGGCTTGATGGATTCTGGATCTTGCCGGCGGGTGGGCTTTGTTTTGGGATGCTTTCCTGAGTTTTCTTAGGGTTTGTGTCCTACTCAGATATACGAGGCGGCGGTGGCTCTCTGAAGATGGAATAAGGTTTTCCTTGCCCGACCCTCGTCTCGGTGGTGCTTCTAGTATCATCGGAGGGCGTGTGGAGATTTGTCTTCAGCGGATATTGCGAGAATCGGTCGGCGTTTGTTTCCGGTGGATCCACGTGGATCCGGTCTTTATTCGTGTGTGCTCATGTGTTTACAGGTGGGATCATTTTGATCTAAGCTTCTCTTTAACGGCAGCGGTTGCTATTCTGGTGCGCTGGTCCTATAGGGCGTTAGCACGACGATTTTCCGACTGTCTACTACAACAAGTTTTGCCCGGTTCCAGTGAGGGAGGGGCGATGACGACTATGCACCTTCGGCTCGTTACAGTGCTTGTAGTCGTCGCTAAGTGGTCTACGGATCTGGATGTGAATTTTACATTTCTGGTATTCGTTGTACCATCGTGATTGAGGATGAACAGATTGAAAGTTTTCCCGCAAAAGAAGACGATGTTCAGAAACTAGTTTCCCCATAGTAAAAGAGATGGCTTATAAAACCATTTTGGAATTACATCTAGAGGCTTTGCCACATAAGAAAGTGCAACTAAAGGATGCTCTACACAAGAAAGCTTATTTTGCTAGAGTATGAGTGGAAAGTCCTCTTCTAATCTCGAGCTCAAATGAGCTCGGGATGAACAGTAAAAACGAGAAAAAATGGAAGAAATTTAAAAAATTCTGATTTTTTTTGGTGAGAAACTTTGACAAATTATTTTGTGTGCTTGACAAGTTTCATCACCAAATGATACTTTGAAAGTCATGGCGAAAAAATCAGCATTCCAAAATGCTTTTAAAAAAAATATTGAGCATCGATTTTGTTTATTTTACCACGAATTGCAGGAATGTCCCTTCATGATAAATTTTTGCAAGCACACAAAACATCTATCAAAGGCTACCACAAAAAAACAGATGTTTTTTTTTCTTTCTATTTTACTATTCTCAGGGAGCATTTGAGCTCGGGAGCAGATACTCCATGTCCAACCATAAGATTCTTAAGCTAAGCAATGTGCTTGATCTTGCATGGACGGAGACTAGAAGTGAGGTTAAAGAAATTTGCTAGAGCAGGCCTGATCATCCAATGCCCTGGGTGCTCAAGTAAATTCTTGGCTTCAGCGGCTTTCACCAATCTCCTGCAATTAGAGAAGGCGACTATATTCTAGTTTAAAGCCTTGACAACTTTGCTGCAAGAAGTAAACCCCGAGCTTTTGCCTGCAAAACTGAATGTACATTTGTGGATGTCACTTGTGTGAATATTGAATCACTATTTAGCAAATTCCTTAGAAATATTCTAAGAGAAACTGCCATACAAAGATTGAATGCCACATCGACATCAGCTACCTGACGCCATCTATTCCCAGTCACATCGCCACTACCTCCACTTTCTGGGCCTCCTGCCGCCACCAGCACTGAGCAAGAGGCCGAAGCCACCACCACACGACCCCCCTCCCCGCGAGCATGTGTGATGCACACAAGTTGATCGACAAAAGGGGCCAATTTTTTTTTCCATTTTTTCAATATAGTTGAAATGATATTCTTTTAATGCATACGGAGATGAGAACTAGCGAAAGAGAACAAAATAGGAGTTAAGTTTAGGGAATCAACCCATGCTCATGGTACTTAGACAAAAGAACTGGGCATGCTGAATTTTCAATAGATATATTTTGGTAGTGAAGTAGGGATGGAAAAACTGATGAAATTGAGTGCCGTCGCATTTGTCTTCGTTTTTTGCGAAGTGAAACCGAATACAGAATCCCCTAAACAAATATGAAAAAAATACTACCATGAAAAATACGAAGTGAATATGGTGCAGACGTGGATGCAAAAGCGGATGCTTGCTAAACCAAAAGACCTCTTGGGCCACTGAAAAAAAAACAATCACATCAACAAACTATTTCAATCGATATGGCTAAAAGCCCCCTTGAGTCGCTGGCATAACTAATAAACCAGCCGCACCAATTTCCGTCTGTCCGATGTGTGGCCTATTTGCGTCACCTCGCTCATTGTAATAAAAGAAACCAATTTGGAGCACCTCTAGCAGGACATGTGTTCTAAAAGTGTTGAACCTTTTCCTTCTCCCGAAAAGTCAATTTCTTAAGAGATTAAACCTTTTCTCGAACAGCAGATCCCCTAAACTTAATCCCTCGATCCAACTCGGCTCCACATGGAACCCTGTCACCACCTTCTTCCTTCTTTTTTCAGCGCTGCCAAGGACGATTCCTCCGAACTAGATGATGTCCATGAGCTAACTAGGACCTAAGATAGATGATCTCATCGAGTGCATCGTACTCAAGTGACTAACAAGTCGAGAATGCAGGTGAGATTCTTCCTCCACGGCCCACAGTTTGGGGACTTCTTGGTCAGAATGAATGCTTCTCCTTTTGAGGACATAAGTAATTTTTTCTTGATACACTTATTGTTTCGGAGGGTAAGAGGGACCATGTTAAAACTGCTCATTTCTTATTCAGATACTTCACAGTACACATTTGATGACATCCTTGACGAAGTAGTAACATGTGCACTTGTGCCTGACCATGTGGAGGCCGCCGTCGTCGCCACGCACAATCTCTATGCCAGCGAGCACGCAAAGTGCGTGTAATCGGCTTCAAAGGACTTGGCAACACAGAACTTGCCGTCGCCGAGGATCACCAGCTCGGCAGTCATTAGACCCCAGTCCTCTTCCGTCGGCCTCGGCGTGTTCAGATCTTCAAAAACATGCTGCACGACGGGCTGCTGTTGGTCCTGCGCCATGGCAGAAAGATCCAAAGCGCACAAGTGGAACTTAGGGCTGTGCGCCGAGAAGCCGAACCACAGGTCGAACTCAGGGACGTACTACTTGGCTCCCCAGCGGACCGGCAGCGTCCAGTCCCCGACGTACCGCCATTCTTCCACGTGCCGCGACGTGTCGAAGCAGTAGGTGCCGATGCCACTGCCTTCCCATGACATGTAGATGGTGGAGCAGCCGTTGGCGTTGACCGTGGTAGCGTAGGAGGTGATGTAGGAGGACTTGTTGCCAGGCCGGACGATGAAGGGAGGCTGCGGAAGAGCCCGCCAGTGCCAGCCTGGATGCATGTCCCACACTTCCTCACCGCCGTGCGTAGGCCCGTACTCAAGAACCTCGAAGCAGGACCCGGCCTGATCGTGGCCCTCGCTAGAGCGATGTTGATGCATGGACTCCATGGCGTAGAGGCTGTCCTCGGGGGCGCCGGGCTGGGCGACGGAGATGCACACGGGGCGGAACCCCTTGGGCTCTTTGAGCCAGGGGAGGCTGAGGAAGAGGCGCTCGTCGGCGTCGTACAACACGCTCTCACCAGCCACGTTGGCACTCACGATCCTGCCCTCGCTCCCGCGGGTGCCTAGGAGCGCGAACAGATCCAGGCCGGCCATATGCGGCAGGGAAGCGGGGGACGGAGCGAAGCTCACGGCCGGGTCGGGGAGGACGAGGGTCTGCATTCCCGCGGCACCATCCACCATCCCCTTGTTCGCGTTCGCTGCCGCCGCTTCGTCTGCTGACCCGTAGAAGAGATGCTTGTAAGGATCGATCCGGCGCACCGAGTGAACGCCGGTGGAGCTGTTCTCCACCACCAAATTTAGAACCCGCCGTATCATCTTCGATCAAGGATCCGCCACACCGACCAAGGGCTTTGCCGGGAGAGGGGAGGATTGGTGTGGCGGCGGGGATTGGGGAGGGGGGAGTTAGTAGTGGGCTGATCCAATAGGGTTAGTTTGTTAGCTTGCGGGTTTTCTTTAGTTATAAGTACGTTTGTTTTTCTTTTCTATTTTCCTTTTATTTTATCCTAGTATTCATATTTTGAAATCTTATAAATAAATGTGTTTCAAAATTAATTTAGTTATATTAGAAAAAGATAGTGCTAACTTCCAGACGTCCTGATTATAGCGATAGATCCGGACGATCCACATGCAGCCCGTTTCTAGCTCGCGATTGCATCTGTTTTTCTCCACATGCATGTGATACTTAATGTTTTTTTCTCCATCATGTACGATGCATGGCATTTGTTAGAAAGCTTAATTACATGCATGCATGTGAGACAAAATTGATGACATCACTATATATTCCCTCATGATTCAAGAAATGCTAAATGTTTCGTAGGCCAAACCATTGCTCCGATCGAAAAATTGTTTTCACATAAAAGAACCGTCGCGGCGAGAACTTCGAAACTAGATCCCATATTGATATGTTTCGACGACTTTTTTTCCCAGGTAAAAGTTACCACGCATAGGGTATACCAGTTATCATGTATATGACACATCGGTTACCATGATGTTTACATAGGCAAATTTCGGGCATAAAAATGACTTCTTTCAACTTTCTCCCCACATGCAAGTGCACTAAAAGTGCAGAAAAGCTAATGTCATCGGGGATTCTTTTTGTTTTAAAATTTCAAAATATTTTGTCGCTCGAATCGCCTATCTCATCCACAATCTGTTTTCACAAAAAAAAAATCCACCACGGCGAGACCTTCAAAACTAGATACCATTTGTCATGTTTCAAAAAAAATGTGTGTCAAAAGATAGCATATCTGGGGTAAATAAGGTATCAGCTCTGGTGTGCATATATTACCATGTTATTTACACAGATCCTACCGAGTGTGTTTTCAACAACTTTTTCTCACGGGTCAAAAGTTATCGAGGTGTTTGTACCTAAGTTATCATGTCCGGGAGCCTATATTACCATGTTATTATACAGATGTTATCGAAGTATGTTTCCAAAACACTATTTTACAAGGGTCAAAAGTCATCGAGGTGTTTGTGCTTAAGTTATCAGGTCCGGAAGGCTATATTACCATGTTATTTTACACAGATATTACCGGAGTATATTTTCAATATATTTTTTTCAAGGGTCAACGTTAACGTGGTCTTTGTACCTAAGTTATCTGGTCTACAATGTGTATATTACCATGTGATGTACAAATAAGTTACCAAGGTGTTTTTCAACAACTTATTCCCATGATTAAAGTTACCCCTGGGTATTTATATGCAAATTATCGACTCCATGGAGCCGAACATGCTATTACATAGAAGTTATCGGGGTGGTTCAGATTTTAGTGTTTTCATAAATATAATAGGACATCTACATGACACAAACTGCATCTACTATCCCTCCGATTTATCTCTTGAAACTGAATTTAATTCTTAATTTATCCAAGCAGTATTTCACAAAGGGAAAATGGAAAAATGAAAGCCCGGGCGCTTGAGGGCGGTTTGAGGCACCAGACTGTATATGTTCTTACCATGTTTTTTAGAAAAACGCCGTATGTTTCAACAGCTATTTTTTCCGGGTCAAAAAGTTACCACAAATGTTTTATGTAAGTTACCAGGCTTGCGACGTAAAAATACCTTGCTATTAGTATTTTGGAATGAAGTTACCGTGTGTATGTTTCTGCACCCCCCTCCCCCTCCACGTGCCAAAGTTATCAAGGTGTTGCACATGAGTAATCAGGTCTATGGTGCCTAAAATTCTCATCCTATTTACACCCAAAATATCGGTGGTGTATTTCAACATTTATTTTGTTAGTCAAAGCTATCACAATGTAGTAAAAAAAATACTAGCAGAGTAGCTGAGCCATTTGACTATTAAACGAAGAAAAAATAGTAGGAAAAATCGGTGTAAAAAAGGGAAAAAAAGTTTATTATTCACGTCATGGGTTTTACAAGTACAAAAACGACGTAACCTAGATGAGGTCACAACCTGAATATAGTCCGTGTGGTTATGGAGCACTGCTAGAAACCAAGAGGTGCTGGGTTCGATACCATGTTCTGCAAGTTTTTTACCAACGAGGGAAAAACAAGTCCCGAGCGGGAATCACGTTAAAATCGGGACGTGCGGGTGATGCGTTAGATCCGAATCTAACGGCAACGAGTCGTTCGGATAGCTTTTCCGATTAAAAAATTATGCATCTAGTGTAAAAAAAACATTGTGCTACTTTTAAAAAATGTCAATAGCATTTGGAAAATATTTGTGAAATTCAAGAAAAATCACGTGTTTCAGAACAATGTTCATTTCCATAAAATGTTTATGCAATAAATGTTTGCATAATTTAAAAAAAACCGTCGAATAAAAATAAAAGTATTCATGAAATTTAGAAAACAATCGCGTGTTTCAAAAAATGTCCAAGCCATTTTTATAAAATGTTTATACAATGTATAATTTTTTTAATACAAAAAAATATCACTCAGAAACATGTTCATGACATTTGGAAAACCTATTCATGCGTTTCAAAAATATATTCATATTTTTTCTATACAACGTAAAAAAACATTGCATAACATATTTTTAAATGTTTTGCATCGTAAAAAATGTTCAATGTGTATTAGAAGAACGTTTCACATGTATTAAAAAAATCAAATATACATTTGAATATTATACATCACGTATTTGAAAATGCTCGTTGTGTATAAAACATGTTCTGCAAGTTTTTTACCAACGAGGGAAAAACAAGTCCCGAGCGGGAATCACGTTAAAATCGGGACGTGCGGGTGATGCGTTAGATCCGAATCTAACGGCAACCGAGTCGTTCGGATAAGTTGCAAAAATCCTGCCGGCAGGATTTTAGCTTTTCCGATTAAAAAATTATGCATCTAGTGTAAAAAAAACATTGTGCTACTTTTAAAAAATGTCAATAGCATTTGGAAAATATTTGTGAAATTCAAGAAAAATCACGTGTTTCAGAACAATGTTCATTTCCATAAAATGTTTATGCAATAAATGTTTGCATAATTTAAAAAAATCCGTCGAATAAAAATAAAAGTATTCATGAAATTTAGAAAACAATCACGTGTTTCAAAAAATGTCCAAGCCATTTTTATAAAATGTTTATACAATGTATAATTTTTTTAATACAAAAAAATATCACTCAGAAACATGTTCATGACATTTGGAAAACCTATTCATGCGTTTCAAAAATATATTCATATTTTTTCTAGAAATCTTTATACAACGTAAAAAAACATTGCATAACATATTTTTAAATGTTTTGCATCGTAAAAAATGTTCAATGTGTATTAGAAGAACGTTTCACATGTATTAAAAAAATCAAATATACATTTGAATATTATACATCACGTATTTGAAAATGCTCGTTGTGTATAAAAAAACGTTTAATGTGTATAAGAAAAATGTACAATATGTATTAAAACACTAGACATGTCTTATAAAAGAAAAAAAAGAAAAAAAGAAAACTGGAAAACTGAAGAAAATTGTTGGAGAAAGACAAAAAAACAGAAAAAGAAAACAAAGAAACTGATGCAGAAATACATAAAGAAAAAAGAAAACGATGCATGAAAACTCTAAATCGGTCCGGACCGGTGTGTAGATCCGAATCTAACGGCAACCGAGTCGTTCGGATATGTTGCAAAAATCCTGCCGGCAGGATTTTAGCTTTTCCGATTAAAAAATATGCATCTAGTGTAAAAAAAATCATTGTGCTACTTTTAAAAAATGTCAATAGCATTTGGAAAATATTTGTGAAATTCAAAATAATCACGTGTTTCAGAACAATGTTCATTTCCATAAAATGTTTATGCAATGAAAATAAATGTTTGCATAATTTAAAAAAAATCCGTCGAATAAAAATAAAAGTATTCATGAAATTTAGAAAACAATCACGTGTTTCAAAAAATGTCCAAGCCATTTTCATAAAATGTTTATACAATGTATAATTTTTTTAATACAAAAAAATATCACTCAGAAACATGTTCATGACATTTGGAAAACCTATTCATGCGTTTCAAAAATATATTCATATTTTTTCTAGAAATCTTTATACAACGTAAAAAAACATTGCATAACATATTTTTAAATGTTTTGCATCGTAAAAAATGTTCAATGTGTATTAGAAGAATGTTTCACATGTATTAAAAAAATCAAATATACATTTGAATATTATACATCACGTATTTGAAAATGCTCGTTGTGTACAAAAAACGTTTAATGTGTATAAGAAAAATGTACAATATGTATTAAAACACTAGACATGTCTTATAAAAGAAAAAAAAAGAAGAAAAGAAAACTGGAAAACTGAAGAAAAATGTTGGAGAAAGACAAAAAAACAGAAAAAGAAAACAAAGAAACGATGCAGAAACACATAAAAAATAAGAAAACGATGCATGAAAACTCTAGAATCGGTCCGGACCGGTGTGTAGATCCTCTCCAAAACCGATTTTAATGGGCCAGCATACTAAGGCGAGGCCATGGGTATTCAGAAATGTTTTTAAAATTCAAAAAATGTTTGATTTATCATAAATTGTTCCAAATTTCAAAGAATGTTTCCATTTTCAAATTTTATTCAAAAATTCAGAAAACGTTTGTGATTTTCAAAAATTGTTCAGAAATTCAAATTTTGTTCAAAATTTCACAACTTCTCAAAAAAATTTCAATATTACGAAAATTGTCTCAAATTTATAATATTATTGGGGTTCTCAAATTTTGTTCTGCAGTTTAAAAATGTTCAAATTTTTTTCAAATAAGGTTCATGTTTTCAAATTTTCTTCTGGGATTTCAAAAATTGTTCACAATCTTCAGAAATTTTTCATGATTCGAATTTTTTTCTGGAGTTTCAAAAGATATTGGTGTTTTCAAATTTTCTTCGGGAGATTAAAAAAAATCCGTTTTTCAAAAATGTTCGCGTATCCAAAAACTGCTTTGCCATTCAAAAAATGTTCTAGTTTTCTAAAAAAATGTTTGTATTTTCAATTGTTTTTGGGGCAGTTTAAAAATTGTTTCCTTTTCCAGAAATTGTTTCTATATATCGAAATGTTTGAGTTTTTACAAATATACACAGTTTTGAAAAGTGTTCGCGGTTTTATACAGAATTCTCTTTTTCTCCAAAATAATATTTCGCATTCAAAATTTGAAAATGTTTCGTATCCGCGCTTAGTTCGGTTCTTAAGTATTTGTGATGCCCATTAAAACACCTAGCTCGCTAGCTCAAGTAGTAGGAGTACTAGTAGTGAATATACTTCGGCATACCTCGGGCCGGGCTGGGCCAAAAAAATTCCCGGTGCTGAAAACCCAGGCCCGAGCGCGGCCCGGTCGTCGGGCCTACTAAATCCGGCCCAAGCCCGAAAAATCCAAACACAACCTGGTAGGCCTGTCCCGGCTATGGCTAAAATTCTGTATTATGCAATCCCGAGCCCGGCTAGATCTGCCTGTTGGGCTTGATTTCTAGGCTCGAGCCCGACCCGATGGCATGCACGGGCTTAGCCCAGCCCATGATTTTTGGGCCGGGTCGGGTCGGGTTGGCCCATCCGGGCCGGGTCGAGTCAGCCCGTCCGGGCCGGGCTACCCATGGCCACGTATACTTGTGAAGCACGTGGTCTTGTGTTCGAATCCTGCTAGGCGCATTCTTTTTCGCGAGCGAGTGTTGTAGTTTCTTCGCTAGCCGGAACGGGAGACCCACATGGGCCGGCCCAGTCAGGGAGACCCACCTGTGTGTTCCCGCGATATTTTACCGCAATTAGCGGCAGATAGGAGCTTCCGCAGCAAGCCCCGAATTCTATTTGGCACTTCAGGCGCCAAATAGAGGCTAGCCCATATGCACCTCCCCCCCCCCCCCCCCCCCCCGCCCCACCACCACCAACCAACACGAGCCAGTTCATTTAGCACTATCGCATTACTATGGCTCTTCTCACATTTTTTGGCCATTTTTCTGTTTTGTTTCTGTCCGTTTTAGGGCAGTTTTTGGTCCCTTTTCTCTCTTTTTGTTTCCTTTTTTCTTATATATCTTCATAATTTTTTATTTTCAAACTCATGAACTTTTTCTAAATTTGTGAACTTTTTTTAAATAGAAATTTTCCAATTGGATAAAATTCATGAACTTTTCCTTATATTCATGATTTTTTTAATTCAATTATTTTCCAAATTTTTAAACATTTTTAAAATTCATAAAGTTTTCCTTAAATTCATGATATTTTAAAAAATGGAGAACTTTTTAAAAATTTGTGAACTCTTTGTGTCTAATGGCCACACCTAATTGCATAAGTAGCCCATATCTCTAATATTTATAAAAGATTGAATTAAATTAGCCTATAGCCATACCAAAAAACATACACATGATTATCCAGAGTGTCTGATCATTCCAACCAGATAGTCCATATTATATCAAGGTCTGCCACGTAGACTAATGCCTATATTAAATGTTCTGCCATACCAAACAACCCGAAGCACCTAGCACCCCTTCATCCCGAATTACTCCCTCCGTTTCAGTTTACAAGTCCCGCGCGTATATCTAGGTTGCCAATTTTATCATCCTAATATAAACTATATAACAAAAAAATTATACGGTTTGAAAATAGAACATCTGAATTTTATATTGCTATATTTTTTTGTAATATATGACTTGTATTAGTTTGGTCAAATTAACGACCTAGGAGTACGCGCACGGCCTGTAAACTGAGAGAGAGGGAGTAGCACGAATTACTATCCCATAATTTTCCAGGCCCTCACAGCGCCTTGCCGCTTCGCCTTTGTTGCCCCACAAACACGAGTGCGGATCGCCATCTGCCGCTCCACCTCTATTGCCCATAGGCGCAAGCGACCACAGCCAACCACCTGAAGTGACCGAAATGGCGAGTGGCGGAAGAAGGGAGAGGTAGCATCGGTGGCAGCGAAGAAGACGATGCGTGCGTCACACATCCTTATCAAGCACAAGGGGTCCCGGCTGTGAATCCTCCTAAATTGATCGTGCACTAAACATCCATGCAGTATGCACCACCAAGCACTATAAGAAAACACTTCCGTGATGATACGTGTTTGTCACAGTTGGTCATGTTTTCTGTCATGCATGTACATCCATGACGATTTTATGACAGAATCAAGATAGGCATACCTGTGATGTCGTAGAAGTGTTCCATGACAATAACAAAATTATCACCAGCGAAAGTGTCCACTTCCATGACGATAAATGATGCGTCATGGAAGTGTTTTCGTCAAGGATAACCGACACGTGGCATCCACTGTAACGGGTCGCAGTTCACCTATCAAGTTCCGATTTGGATATGATAACCCGTTAACATTTCGGACCAATGGAGATTTTCCATGTGTAAAATTCTCATTTGCCGGAGGATCCACGTGTCAACTCAGCGTTGGGACAGATGTCATCCAGCGAATGGACGGGACGCGGCTATGATACGTCGACACGTGGCTCGGTTCAATAGTGGCCCATTCAGGTCAAAAGGTCGGCCCATTTGACTTGGTCAAAAGGTAGCGGCCCGGCCCATGGAAAGTCTGTTAACGACATGTTCGCATATAGCCAATTTACAGCCTGCTAACTCACAGCCCGTTATGGCCTGTCCGAATTAGGCCCAGTTGTTGGTGAACGTAGCAGAAATCAAAAATTTCTACGCATCACCAAGATAATCTATGGAGTAATCTAGCAACGAGGGGAAGGAGAGTGCATCTACATACCCTTGTAGATCGCTAAGCGGAAGCGTTCAAGTGAACGGGGTTGATGGAGTCGTACTCGTCGTGATCCAAATCACCGATGATCCTAGTGCCGAACGGACGGCACCTCCGCGTTCAACACACATGCAACCCGGTGACGTCTCCCATGCCTTGATCCAGCAAGGAGAGAGGGAGAGGTTGGGGAAGACTCCGTCCAGCAGCAGGACGGCGTGGTGGTGGTGGAGGAGCGTGGCATTCCAACAGGGCTTCGCCAAGCACCGCGAGAGACGAGGAGGAAGAGAGGTAGGGCTGCGCCAAGAGGAAGATCAAATCATCTGTTGGCAGCCCCAAAGACCTCAACTATATATAGGGGAGAGGGAGGGGGCTGCGCCCCCTCTAGGGTTCCCACCCCAAGGGGTGCGGCAGCCCCAAAACCCATCTAGGGTGGCGGCCAAGGGGGGGGGGAAGGGGGAAACTTGCCCCTCAACTAAGGTGGAGGCGCCCCCTCCCCAAACCCTAGGCGCCTTGGGCCCTGGTGGGGGGGGGGGCGCACCAGCCCACCTGGGGCTGGTCCCCTCCCACACTTGGCCCATGCTGCCCTCTGGGGCCGGTGGCCCCACTTGGTGGACCTCTGGGACCCTCCCAGTGGTCCCGGTACATTATCGATAGCACCCGAAACTTTTCCGGTGACCAAAACAGGACTTCCCACGTATAAATCTTTACCTCCGGACCATTCCGGAACTCGTCGTGACGTCCGGGATCTCATCCGGGACTCCGAACAACATTCGGTAACCACGTATATCTATTCCCTATAACCCTAGCGTCATCGAACCTTAAGTGTGTAGACCCTACGGGTTCGGGAACCATGCAGACATGACCGAGACAACTCTCCGGCCAATAACGAATAGCGGGATCTGGATACCCATGTTGGCTCCCACATGTTCCACGATGATCTCATCGGATGAACCATGATGTCGAGGATTCAATCAATCCCGTATTCAATTCTCTTTGTCTAGCGGTATTGTACTTGCCCCAGATTCGATCGTCGGTATCCTGATACCTTGTTCAATCTCGTTACCGGCAAGTCTCTTTACTCGTTTCGTAACACATCATCCCATGATCAACCCCTTGGTCACATTGTGCACATAATGATGATGTCCTACTGAGTGGGCCCAGAGATACCTCTCCGTCACACGGAGTGACAAATCCCAGTCTCGATTCGTGCCAACCCAACAGACACTTTCGGAGATACCCGTAGTGCACCTTTATAGCCACCCAATTACGTTGTGACGTTTGGTACACCCAAAGCATTCCTACGGTATCCGGGAGTTGCACAATCTCATGGTCTAAGGAAATGATACTTGACATTAGAAAAGCTTTAGCATACGAACTACACGATCTTTGTGCTAGGCTTAGGATTGGGTCTTGTCCATCACATCATTCTCCTAATGATGTGATCCCGTTATCAACGACATCCAATGTCCATGGTCAAGAAACCGTAATCATCTATTGATCGACGAGCTAGTCAACTAGAGGCTTACTAGGGACATGGTGTTGTCTATGTACCCACACATGTATCTGAGTTTCCTATCAATATAGTTATAGCATGGATAGTAAACGATTATCATGAACAAGGAAATATAATAATAATAACTAATTTATTATTGCCTCTAGGGCATATTTCCAACAGTCTCCCACTTGCACTAGAGTCAATAATCTAGTTCACATCGCCATGTGATTAACACTCACAGGTCACATCGCCATGTGACCAACATCCAAAGAGTTTACTAGTGTCACTAAGCTAGTTCACATCATCATGTGATTAAGACTCAATGAGTTCTAGGGTTTGATCATGTTTTGCTTGTGAGAGAGGTTTTAGTCAACGGGTCTGCAACATTCAGATTCGTATGTACTTCGCAAATCTCTAGGTCATATTTTAAATGCTGCTTCTACGCTCCACTTGGAGCTATTCCAAATGGTCGCTCCACTATACGTATCCGGTTTGCTACTCAGAGTCATTCGGATAGGTGTTAAAGCTTGCATCGACGCAACTCTTTACATCGACCTCTTTATCACCTCCATAACCGAGAAACATATCCTTATTCCTCTAAGGATAACTTTGACCGCTATCTGGTGACCCACTCCTTGATCACCTTTGTACCCTTTTGCCAGATATGTAGCAAGGCACACATCAGGTGCGGTACATAGCATAGCATACTGTAGAGCCTACGTCTAAAGCATAGGGGACGACCTTCGTCCTTTCTCTCTTTTCTGCCGTGGTCGAGCTTTAAGTCTTAACTTCGTACCTTACAACTCAAGCAAGAACTCCGTCTTTGACTGATCCATCTTGAACACCTTCAAGATCATGTCAAGGTATGTGCTCATTTGAAAGTAACATTTAGCATTTTTGATCTATCCTCATAGATCTTGATGCTCAATGTTCAAGCAGCTTAATCCAGGTTTTCTATTGAAAAACACCTTTCAAATAATCCTATATGCTTTCCAGAAATTCTACATCATTTCTGATCAACAATATGTCAACAACATATACTCATCAGAAATTCTATAGTGCTCCCACTCACTTCTTTGGAAATACAAGTTTCTCATAAACTTTGTACAAACCCAAAATCTTTGATCATCTCATCAAAGCATACATTCCAACTCCGAGATGCTTACTCCAGTCCTTAGAAGGATTGCTGGAGCTTTGCATACTTGTTAGCATCTTTTAGGATCGACAAAACCTTTCTGATTGTATCACATACAACCTTTCCTTACGAAAACTGGTAAGGAAACTCGTTTTGACATCCATCTGCCAGATTTCATAAATGCAGCTAATGCTAACATGATTCCGACAGACTTAAGCATCGCTACGGATGAGAAAATCTCATCGTAGTCAACTCCTTGAACTTGTGAAAAACTCTTCGCCATAAGTCGAGCTTCATAGATGGTGACATTACCGTCCACGTCCGTCTTCTTCTTAAAGATCCATTTATCTCAATGGCTTGCCGATCATCGGGCAAGTCCAGCAAAGTCCATGCTTTGTTCTGATACATGGATCCTATCTCGGATTTCATGGCTTCTAACCATTTGTAGGAATATGGGCCCACCATCGCTTCTCCATAGCTCGTAGGTTCATTGTTGTCTAGCAACATGACCTTCAAGGCAGGATTACTGTACCACTCTGAAGTAGTACGCATCCTTGTCACCCTATGAGGTACGGTAGTGACTTGATCCGAAGTTTCATGATCACCATCACAAGCTTCTACTTCAATTGGTGTAGGTGCCACAGGAACAACTTCCTATGCCCTACTACACACTAGTTGTAGTGACGATTCAATAACCATATCAAGTCTCCACCATCCTCCCACTCAATTCTCGAGACAAACTTTTCCTCGAGAAAGGACCCGATTCAAGGAACAATCCCTATTGCTTTCGGATCTAAATTAGGAGGTATACCCAACTGTTTGGGTGTCCTATGAAGATGCATTTTATCCGCTTTGGGTTTGAGCTTATCAACCTGAAACTTTTTCACATAAGCGTCACAGCCCCAAACTTTTAAGAAACGACAACTTAGGTTTCTCCAAACCATAGTTCAAATGGTGTAGTCTCAACGGAATTACGTGGTGCCCTATTAAAGTGAGTGCGGTTGTCTCTAATGCCTAACCCATGAACGATAGTGATAATTCGATAAGAGACACCATGGCACGCACCATATCCAATAGGGTGCAACTATGATGTTCGGACACACCATCACACTATGGTGTTCCAAGCGGTATTAATTGTGAAACAATTTCCACAATGTCTTAATTGCGTGCCAAAGCTCGTAACTCAGATACTCATCTCTATGATCATATCATAGACATTTTATCCTCTTGTCACAATGATCTTCAACTTCACTCTGAAATTACTTGAACCATTCAATAATTCAGACTTGTGTTTCATCAAGTAAATATACTCAGTATCTACTCAAATCATCCATGAAGTAAGAACATAACGATATCCACTGTGTGCCTCAGCACTCATTGGACTACACACATCAAAATGTATTACTTCCAACAAGTTGCTTTCTTGTTCCATTTTAATGAAAACAAGGCTTTCAGTCATCTTGCCCATGTGGTATGATTTGCATGTCTCAAGTGATTCAAAATCAAGTGAGTCCAAACGATCCATCTGCATGGAGTTTCTTCATGCGTATACACCAATAGACATGGTTCGCATGTCTCAATCTTTTCAAAACGAGTGAGTCCAAAGATCCATCAACATGGAGCTTCTTCATGCGTTTTATACCAATATGACTTACATGGCAGTGCCACAAGTAGGTGATACTATCATTACTATCTTATATCTTTTGGCATGAACATGTGTATCACTACGATCGAGATTCAATAAACCATTCATTTTAGGTGCAAGACCATTGAAGGTATTATTCAAATAAACAGAGTAACCATTATTCTCCTTAAATGAATAACCGTATTGCGATAGACATAATCCAATCATGTCTATGCTTAACGCAAACACCAAATAACTATTATTTAGGTTTAACACCGATCCCGATGGTAGAGGGAGCGTGTGATGTTTGATCACATCAACCTTGGGAATACTTCCAACACCTATCGTCACCTCGCCTTTAGCTAGTCTCCGTTTATTCCGTAGCCTTTTATTTCGAGTTACTAACATTTAGCAACCGAACCGGTATCTATTACCATGGTGCTACTAGGAGTACTAGTAGAGTACACATTAATATATATCCAATACACTTTTGTCGACCTTGCCTGCCTTCTTATCTACCAAGTATCTAGGGTAATTCCGCTCTAGTGACTGTTCCCCTTATCACAGAAGCACTTAGTCTCGGGTTTGGGTTCAACCTTGGGTTTCTTCACTAGAGCGGCAGCTGATTTGCCGTTTCATGAAGTATCCCTTCTTGCCCTTGCCCTTCTTGAAACTAGTGGTTTCATTAACCATCAACAATTGATGCTCCTTCTTGATTTCTACTTTCGCGGTGTCAAATATCGCGAATATTTCAAGGATCATCATATCTATCCCTGATATGTTATAGTTAATCATGAAGCTCTAGTAGCTTGGTGCAATGACTTTGGAGAAACATCACTATCTCATCTGGAAGATCAACTCCCACTCGATTCAAGTGAGTGTTGTACTCGGACAATCTGAGCACAAGCTCAACGATTGAGCTTTTCTCCCTTAGTTTGCAGGCTAAGAAGATCGTCGGAGGTCTTACACCTCTTGACGTGGGCACGAGCCTGAAATCCCAATTTCAGCCCTCAAAACATCTCATATGTTCCGCGACGTTTCGAAATCGTCTTTGGTGCCTCAACTCTAAACCGTTTAACTGAACTATCACGTAGTTATCAAAACGTGTATGTCAGATGTTCGCAACATCCACAGACGATGTTCGAGGTTCAGCACACTGAGCGGTGCATTAAGGACATAAGCCTTCTACGAAGCAACGAGGACAATCCTCAGTTTACGGACCTAGTTCGCATAATTGCTACTATCAACTTTCAACTAAATTTTCTCTAGGAACATATCTGAATCAATAGAACTAAAGCGTGAGCTATGACATAATTTGCAAAAACCTTTTGACTATGTTCAGGATAATTAAGTTCATCTTATGAACTCCCACTCAGATAGACATCCCTCTAGTCATCTAAGTGATTACATGATCCGAGTCAACTAGGCCGTGTCTGATCATCACGTGAGACGGACTAGTTATCATCGGTGAACATCTTCATGTTGATCGTATCTACCATACGACTCATGCTCGACCTTTCGGTCTCTTGTGTTCCGAGGCCATGTTTGTACATGCTAGGCTCGTTAAGTCAACCTAAGTGTTTCGCGTGTGTAAATCTGGCTTACACCCGTTGTATGTGAACGTTAGAATCTATCACACCCGATCATCACGTGGTGCTTCGAAACAACGAACTTTCGCAATGGTGCACAGTTAGGGGGAACACTTTCTTGAAATTTTAATGAGGGATCATCTTATTTACTACCGTCGTTCTAAGCAAATAAGATGCATAAACATGATAAACATCACATGCAATCAAAAAGTGACATGATATGGCCAATATCATTTTGCTCCTTTTGATCTCCATCTTCGGGGCTCCATGATCATCATCGTCACCGGCATGACACCATGATCTCCATCATCATGATCTCCATCATCGTGTCTCCATGAAGTTGTCTCACCAACTATTACTTCTACTACTATGGCTAACGGCTTAGCAACAAAGTAAAGTAATTACATGGCGTTGTTCAATGACACGCAGGTCATACAATAAATTAAGACAACTCCTATGGCTCCTGCCGGTTGTCATACTCATCGACATGCAAGTCGTGATTCCTATTACAAGAACATGATCAATCTCATGCATCACATATCATTCATCACATTCTTTTGTCCATATCACATCACATAGCATACCCTGCAAAAATAAGTTAGACGTCCTCTAATTGTTGTTCGCATGTTTTACGTGGCTGCTATGGGTTTCTAACAAGATTGTTTCTTACCTACGCAAAAACCACAACGTCATATGTCAATTGCTATTTACCCTTCATAAGGACCCTTTTCATCGAATCCGATCCGAATAAAGTGGGAGAGACTGGCACCCGCTAGCCACCTTATGCAACAAGTGCATGTCAGTCGGTGGAACCTGTCTCACGTAAGTGTACGTGTAAGGTGGGTTCGGGCCGCTTCATCCCACAATACCGTCGAAACAAGATTGGACTAGTAACGGTAAGCATATTGAACAAAAATCAACGCCCACAACAACTTGTGTTCTACTTGTGCATAGAAACTACGCATAGACCTAGCTCATGATGCCACTGTTGGTGAACGTAGCAGAAATCAAAAAATTTCTACGCATCACCAAGATCAATCTATGGAGTAATCTAGCAAGGAGGGGAAGGAGAGTGCATCTACATAACCTTGTAGATCGCTAAGCGGAAGCGTTCAAGTGAATGGGGTTGATGGAGTCGTACTCATCGTGATCCAAATCACTGATGATCCTAGTGCCGAACGGACGGCACCTCCGCGTTCAACACACATGCAGCCCGGTGACGTCTCCCATGCCTTGATCCAGCAAGGAGAGAGGGAGAGGTTGGGGAAGACTCTGTCCAGCAGCAGGACGGTGTGGTGGTGGTGGAGGAGCGTGGCATTCCAGCAGGGCTTCGCCAAGCACCGCGAGAGACGAGGAGGAAGAGAGGTAGGGCTGCGCCAAGAGGAAGATCAAATCATCTGTTGACAGCCCCAAAGACCTCAATTATATATAGGGGAGAGGGAGGGGGCTGCGCCCCCTCTAGGGTTCCCACCCCAAGGGGTGCGGCAGCCCCAAAACCCATCTAGGGTGGCGGCCAAGGGGGGAGAGGGGGAAACTTGCCCCCCAAGTAAGGTGGAGGTGCCCCCTCCCCAAACCCTAGGCGCCTTGGGCCCTGGTGGGGGTCGCACCAGCCCACCTGGGGCTGGTCCCCTCCCACACTTGGCCCATGATGCCCTCTGGGCCGGTGGCCCCACTTGGTGGACCCCCAGGACCCTCCCGGTGGTCCCGGTACATTACCGATAGCACCCTAAACTTTTCCGGTGACCAAAACAGGACTTCCCATATATAAATCTTTACCTCCGGACCATTCCGGAACTCCTCGTGATGTTCGGGATCTCATCCGGGACTCCGAACAACATTCGGTAACCACATATATCTATTCCCTATAACCCTAGCGTCATCGAACCTTAAGTGTGTAGACCCTACGGGTTCGGGAACCATGCAGACATGACCGAGAGAACTCTCCGGCCAATAACCAACATCGGGATCTGGATACCCATGTTGGCTCCCACATGTTCCATGATGATCTCATCGGATGAACCACGATGTTGAGGATTCAATCAATCCCGTATTCAATTCCCTTTGTCTAGCGGTATTGTACTTGCCCGAGATTCGATCGTCAGTATCCCGATACCTTGTTCAATCTCGTTACCGGCAAGTCTCTTTACTCGTTCCGTAACACATCATCCCGTGATCAACCCCTTGGTCACATTGTGCACATTATGATGATGTCCTACCGAGTGGGCCCAGAGATACCTCTCCGTCACACGGAGTGACAAATCCCAGTCTCGATTCGTGCCAACCCAACAGACACTTTCGGAGATACCCGTAGTGCACCTTTATAGCCACCCAGTTACGTTGTGACGTTTGGTACACCCAAAGCATTCCTATGGTATCCGGGAGTTGCACAATCTCATGGTCTAAGGAAATGATACTTGACATTAGAAAAGCTTTAGCATACGAACTACACGATCTTTGTGCTAGGCTTAGGATTGAGTCTTGTCCATCACATCATTCTCCTAATGATGTGATCCCGTTATCAACAACATCCAATGTCCATGGTCAGGAAACCGTAACCATCTATTGATCAACGAGCTAGTCAACTAGAGGCTTACTAGGGACATGGTGTTGTCTATGTACCCACACATGTATCTGAGTTTCCTATCAATACAATTATAGCATGGATAATAAACGATTATCATGAACAAGTAAATATAATAATAATAACTAATTTATTATTGCCTCTAGGGCATATTTCCAACACCAGTAGCGTCATCTGGGTCGTCCAATATGATTTCAGCTCGTTGTAACTTATTAACGGCCCATATGAGGCCCTTTGTAACTCTTGGCCCATTAACGGCCCGTGGTGAAACTGGCTCATAATGAACAACATATTGCTTTATACCCATTAACGGCCCATTATTCCCTTGGGCCGTTTCCAGCCCGTGTTATCTTTTGGCCTTCTAAGGACCCATTTATTCTTGGGCTAATTTGCAGCATTCGATTACTTATGGGCCGTTACTGGCCTTTATCGCTTATGGGTCAAATTCAGCCCGTGGTTAAAGTCGGCCTGTTAATCCGTTGGGCCGTTTTCATAGCGTCATCAAATACAGCCCATTAACGACCCGTTATGCCTGCCGATAGAATTAAGCCCGTTATACTCATCAGCCTATTAACGACCCGTTATGGTCGGCCCATATACAGAAGATTTCCATTCTAGCCCGTTCATGGCCCATATTGCGACCCGTTATTGGTCCACGAATAGTACGACTCATGTTTAGCCAATCGATCATACGACCCATAGAAGGCCCATTGATTCTACAGCCTGTAGAAGGCCCGTAGGAGGCCAATGGTCACTACAGCAGATAGCAGGACCATGGTTATAATGGTCCATATGTTGCCCATGGTTATTGTGGCCTAGTTTAAAAAATAGATTATTGCGGCCACTAGGAGACCGAGAAAAAAGAACTGCATAACTACAAGCAAACAAATAAAAAAGACTATAAGAAAATAAATGAGCAAACAACCAACACTAGGATATTACGACGATTACACAGATTACATCCACTGGGCATCAAAGTTCGCCACCAGTGCAAATATAGGGAACAAAGCAGCATATTACATACATTGGTTGTCAAAGTTGGTGACCAGTGCAAATAAACGCCGCAGCAAAACAAGTCTAGAACTGAAACCACTTCAGAACGTGTTATCATCGCTCCAAGACACCTAGTTTAGGACCCCTACTACGAGATATGTCGGATATAGAATCGACAGGCACGATGGAGGTGGATGGGGACAAGAGGAGGCCATGGAGGAGGTGGATGGGGACATGAGGGAGGCGCGAGATGGATGACCATCGCCGTCGGGGGAGGAAGGACTGCGCCGCCGCTGGCCGCCTTGGACACTGCTCCATCTTCTCGTCTGTTTCTTGTCGAGTGGGGAAAGAGACAAGTCGAACATGTATGTTTTGCCAAACACTGAATTGTTGGAGGTTCTTGCCTTACAAGAGGTTCGGAAGTTTATTCTGCAAAAGCTTCATCGTTCTCAGAATAGAGTGGCAGATTGTTTAGCGAGGTATAGCCGTACTGAATGTACCACTATTGTTTGGCTACACAAAGGGCCTCCATGTACCGAGGAATTCTCACCTCTGCACTGTAATTCTATAATTTTGGAATAAAACTCTTTTCACCCCGAAAAAAAGCTAGGGAATACAAAATTCAAGCTCTTCAATTCAGACATCCAAACACAACTTTATACATACTAGTAAATGCGTACGTGCAACACACGTGTAATCTTAATCCGGCTTGAAGATATACCTAAATCTTAATCTGCACTTGTTGGTAATGAAGCTTAATAACTATTGAATGTGTGCACACAACGATGCTTTTGGTTTCAGTTTTATGAAGCCTGATTTGGGTTCAGTTTTTAGTGCATACAGACTGCTTTTCTGTTCAGTGAAACATGAATCAATCTTCTCTGGAAGAAATGAAGAAAGCTGAGATGGAAGACCTTTGGCCCGATGGCTGCGTGTTTGACAACGGCGTGTCCCCTAATGGCGGCGCTGTTGACCTAGGGCCGATGGAGAGGGACGAGCGGGCGGTCCAGGCACTGCCTATGATGGTCCAACGGACGGCCATGCGGCGTCCCTGACAGGTCCGATGGCGATGGGCGGTCCAGGCGGTGCCTCCGACGCGCCCCCGCCGGTCGGCCAGGCAGTCTAGGCGGCGTCCCCAACAGTCGGCGTCCTTGAAGTTGCGATGGCATCGCTACGGCCGAGGCCACGCAAAGGCGATGAGTGAAGGTGGCATAGAGATGTGAGGGTTGGTGTCCTTGAAGGTGCTGTGGGTCGAGGCGATGGGGGCGGTGTGCATCGCTGAAGCGAGATGATGGGGCGGCGCTGTGGGGCAGTTTGCTGTGGCAGTTTCCTTTCATATGAAAGGGTACGTAAGGAAGGGGATCGCACGACGGTTCGCTGTGCTAGTTTCCTTTCATGTGAAAGGGTACATAAGGAAGGGGATCGCACGACGATTTGCTGTGGCAATTTCCTTTCTTGTGAAAGGGTACATAAGGAAGGGGATCGCACGACGCTTTGCTGTGGCACTTTCCTTTCTTGTGAAAGGGTACGTAAGGAAAGTGACCGGGGATTGAAAGGATTGATTAGCAGTAAACGTGTTTAACGCTAAACGTGTTTAGTTGATGACCATTAGGACAATAAGGATGGTCGGATTAAAGCTAATGGATGGTCGAGATCTGTTGGATCTGCCCCACTGGGTCTTTTTATATTGGTATATATATATATACGTAAGGAAGGGGATCGCACGATGGTTCGCTGTGCCAGTTTCCTTTCGTGTGAAAGGGTACATGATGTCTACTACACAACCTTCTTCTTGTAGACGTTGTTGGACCTGCAAGTGCACATGCTTGTAGAACAGTAGCAAATTTCCCTCAAGTGGATGACCTAAGGTTTATCAATCCGTAAGAGGCGTAGGATGAAGATGGTCTCTCTCAAGCAACCCTGCAACCAAATAACAAAGAGTCTCTTGTGTCCCCAACACACGCAATACAATGGTAAATTGTATAGGTGCACTAGTTCGGCGAAGAGATGGAGATACAAGTGCAAAATAGATAGTAGATATGGGTTTTTGTAATATGAAATAATAAAAACAGCAAGGTAACTAACGGTAAAAGTGAGCGTAAACGGTATTGCAATGATAGGAAACAAGGCCTAGGGTTCATACTTTCACTAGTGTAAGTTCTCTCAACAATAATAACATAGATAGAACATATGACAAGCCCTCAACATGCGACAAAGAGTCACTCCAAAGCCACTAATAGTGGAGAACAAATGTAGAAATTATGGTCGGGTACGAAACCACCACAAAGCTATTCTTTCGGATCAATCTATAAAAGAGTTCGTACTAGAATAACACCTTAAGATACAAATCAACCAAAACCCTAATGTCACCTAGATACTCCATTGTCACCTCAAGTATGCGTGGGCATGATTATACGATATGCATCACACAATCTCAGATTCATCCAACCAACATAAAAGTACTTCAAAGAGTGCCCCAAAGCTACTACCGGAGAGTCAAGAACGTGTGCCAACCCCTATGCATAGGTTCCCAAGTGTCACGAAACCCGCAAGTTGATCACCAAGACATACATCAAGTGTTCATAAAAGACTCAATCCGATAAGATAACTTCAAACGGAAAACTCAATTCATCACAAGAGAGTATAGGGGGAGAAACATCATAAGATCCAACTACAATAGCAAAGCTCGGGATACATCAAGATCGTGCCATAGATGGAACACAAGAGAGAACACGAGAGAGAGAGAGAGATCAAACACATAACTACTGGTACATACCCTCAGCCCCGAGGGTGAACTACTCCCTCCTCGTCATGGATAGCACCGGGATGATGAAGATGGCCTCCGGTGATAGGATCCCCCTCCGGCAGGGTGCCGGAACAGAGTCCCGATTGGTTTTTGGTGGCTACAGAGGCTTGCGGTGGCGGAACTCCCGATCTATCTTATGTTCTGGAAGTTTTAGGGTACGTAGGTATATATGGGTGCAGGGAGAATGTCGGTGGAGCTACGGGGGGCCCACGAGGCAGGGGGGCGCGCCCCCCACCCTCGTGAGCACCTCCCGTATCTTCTGACGTGGGGTCCAAGTCCATCAGGTGGGTTTCCTTCCAAAAATAACTTCTCCAGTTGATTTCGTTCTGTTTTGACTCCGTCTGATATTCCTTTTCCTCGAAACACTAAAATGGGCATAAAACAGCAAATCTGGGTTGGGCCTCCAGTTAATAGGTTAGTCTCAAAAAATAATATAAAAGTGGATAATAAAGCCCAATATTGCCTAAAACAGTACATAAAGTAGCATGGAGCAATCAAAAATTATAGATACGTTGGAGACGTATCAAGCATCCCCAAGCTTAATTCCTACTCGTCCTCGAGTAGGTAAATGATAAAAAAGATAATTTTTGATGCGGAGTGATACTTTGGCATAATTTCAATGTAAATCTTCTTAATCATGGCATGAATATTCATATCCAAAAGATTCAAGATAAAAGTTCATATTGACATAAAAATAATAATACTTCAAGCATATTAATCAAGCAATTATGTCATCTCAAAATAACATGGCCAAAGAAAGTTCATCCCTACAAAATCATATGGTTAGGCTATGCTTCATTTTCGTCACACAAATATGTTCCCAACTTCTATACCCCCGATGACAAGCCAAGCAATTGTTTCATACTTTTTAACGCGCTTCAGCTTTTTCAACCCTCACGCAATACATGAGCGCAAGCCATGGATATAGCACTATGGGTGGAATAGAATATGATGATGGGGATTGTGTGGAGGAGACAAAAAAAAGGAGAAAGTCTCACATTTACGAGGCTAATCAATGGGCTATGGAGATGCCCATCAATTGATGTCAACATGAGGAGTAGGGATTGCCATGCAACGGATGCACGAGAGCTATGAATGCTCAACAAAAGAAAACTAGTGGGTGTGCATCCAACTTCCTTGCTCATGAAGACCTAGGGCATTTGAGGAAGCCCATCGTAGGAATATACAAGCCAAGTTCTATAATGAAAAATTCCCACTAGTATGAACAAGACAATTTATGAGACTCACTATATGAAAAACATGGTGCTACTTTTAAGCACAAATATATGAGACTCACTACATGAAGAACAAGGTGCTAATTTGAAGCACAAGTGTGGTAAAAGGATAGTAACATTGCCCCTTCTATCTTTTTCTCTCATTTTTTTATTTTTTTTATTTTTTTATTTTATTTTTATTTTTATTTTTTTGGTGGGCTTCTTTGGCCTCTTTTTTTTTGTAAAGTCCGGAGTCTCATCCTGACTTGTGGGGGAATCATAGTCTCCATCATCTTTTCCTCACTTGGGACAATGCTCTAATAATGATGATCATCACACTTTTATTTTTCTTACAACTCGATATTTAGAACAAAGATGTGACTCTATATGAATGCCTCCAGCGGTGTACCGGGATGGTGCAATGAATCAAGAGTAACATGTATGAAAAATAATGCATGGTGGCTTTGCCACAAATACAATGTCAACTACATGATCATGCAATGGCAATATGACAAAAGTAAAGTATGTCATGATAATGATGATGGAAGTTGCATGGCAATATATCTCGGAATGGCTATGGAAATGCCATAATAGGTAGGTATGGTGGCTGTTTTGAGGAAGATATAAGGAGGTTTATGTGTGAAAGAGCGTATCGTATCACGGGGTTTGGATGCACCGGCGAAGTTTGCACCAACTCTCAAGGTGAGAAAGGGCAATGCACGGTACCGAAGAGGCTAGCAAATGCGGAAAGGTAAAAGTGCATATAATCCATGGACTCACATTAGTCATAAAGAACTCATATACTTATTGCAAAAGTTTATTAGCCCTCGAAGCAAAGTACTACTACGCATGCCCCTAGGGGGATAGATTGGTAGGAAAAGACCATCGGTCGTCCCCGACCGCCACTCATAAGGATGCACAAGCCAGGTACACTTCATGCTTCAAATTTGTTACACAACTTTAACCATACGTGCATGCTACGGGACTTACAAACTTCAACACAAGTATTTCTCAAATTCACAACTACTCAACTAGCACGACTTTGATATTATTACCTCCATATCTTAAAACAATTATTAAGCATTAGATTTATCTTAGTATTCAATTCACTCAAAAGAAAGTTTCACATATCTCGAACACAAAGTATATTAACATTAAGCAAATTACCATGCTATTAATGACTCTCAAAATAATCTAAGTGAAGCATGAGAGGTCAAGTTTCTTTAAAACAAAACCACCACCGTGCTCTAAAAGATCTAAGTGAAGTACTAGAGCAAAAATTATCACGCTCAAAAAGATATAAGTGAAGCACATAGAGTATTCTAGCAAATTCCAATTTGTGTAAGGCTCTCTCTCATTAAAGAATTTCAGATCTTGATACTTTAATCAAAACAGCAAGCAAATCTAAAGAAAACTATATTGCAAGGATAGCACAACTCATGTGAAGAAGCAAAAAACTTAGGCTCAACCGATACTAACCGATAGTTGTTGAAGAAGAAAGGTGGGATGCCTACCGGGGCATCCCCAAGCTTAGATGCTTGAGACTTCTTGAAATATTATCTTGGGGTGCCTTGGGCATCCCCAAGCTTGACCTTTTGTGTCTCCTTAATTCCTCTCATATCATGGTTTCTCTTCTTTTTATCAAAAGCTTCATTCACAACAAACTCAACAAGAACTCGTGAGATAGGTTAGTATAAACCAATGCAAAACCTTATCATATTATACTGTAACAAATCACTTAAATTATTATTCAACATTGAATACTAAATTCCTCTCCATATTTAATACTTATATCATCAAATAGAATCATTAAACAAGCAAACATATGCAAACAATGCAACCATAACAGCAATCTGTCAAAACAGTACAGTCTGTAAAGAATGCAAGAGTATCAATACTTCCCTGACTCCAAAAATTATGAACTAAAATTCCCACTGTAATAAATTTATCAGAGCTCAATATGCAAAACGATTCAACGTTAGACCATGCTCTGACTTTTCTAGGGAATTTTTGCAACAGCGGTAAACTTTCTGTTTTCAAACAGCAACATGTATACTAGCAAAATAAGCATGGCAAAGGCTATCCTTGACCTTTTTATTGAAACTAAAGATGCAAAACACTATTCTAACTAACAGCAAGCAATAACTAACAAAAGAAATTGACGCTCCGAGCAAAACACATATCATGTGGTGAATAAAAATATAGCTCCAAGTAAAGTTACCGATGAACGAAGGCGAAAGAGGGGATGCCTTCCGGGGCATCCCCAAGCTTAGTTGCTTGGTTGTCCTTGAATATTACCTTGGGGTGCCTTGGGAATCCCCAAGATTAGGCCCTTGCCACTCCTTATTCCATAGTCCATCGAATCTTTACCCAAAACTTGAAAACTTCAACCACACAAAACTCAAAACAAAACTCGTAAGCTCCGTTAGTATAAGAAAATAAAACCACCACTTAGGTACTGTAATGAACTCATTCTAAATTCATATTGGTGTAATATCTACGGTACTCCAACTTATCTATGGTTCATACCCTCCGATACTACTCATAGATTCATCAAAATAAGCAAACAACACATAGAAAACAGAATCTGTCAAAAACAGAACAGTCTGTAGTAATCTGTATAAAACGTATACTTATGGAACCCCAACAATTATGAAATAAATTTCTTTACCTGAGTAATTTGTCTATTAATCATCTGAAAAAAGAATCAACTTAAAATCACTCTCCGGTAAAAAATGTCAGCTAATCTCGTGAGCGCTAAAGTTTCTGTTTTTCACAGCAAGATCATATAAACTTCACCCAAGTCTTCCCAAAGGTTCTACTTGGCACTTTATTGAAACTAGTAAGTATGCACGTGCAACGCAGGTCTCGACTAATATTACCATACATAAGAATTATAAAAAAAAATACTCCCTCCATTCACAAAAATAATATGTGTTTGAATATTTTAATATAGACTACATACGGACTAAAACAAGTGAACAAACACACTAAAACATGTCTATATACATCCAATTCACAAACATAGTTTCAAAACCATTATGTAAACAAAGAATAAAGAAAATAAACAGAAGAGGAATTGAACTTTCTCTGGGCCTTTGCCCTTTTATTCTCGTATCTATAAAGTTCACATGTAGTTCTAAATGGGGAAAAGACACAACAAATATGTCCTAAAAAAAGACCAGCTACTCTTCGAAGCGAGTTTCAAAAATAATTGACAACTCTGAAACTTTCAGCTAGAATACCGATTAATGGACAGATTATAGTGATCAAAAAATAAGATGCAAGTTCTACGATAGGTGAAGAGCGGAAAGCAGGTATCTACCTCTCAGCATAAAACTCAGTCACAAATTTCTGTTTGTGTCAATCTGGTTTGGAACACCCTACTCTGAATTTCCATTAGAGCAAGAGCACAACTATGTTTTCACACAAATCTTCTCAAGCTAAAATCTGCCCCTCAAAAAGTGGCAAGTAGCCAGTGGAAACACATATCATAGCTGATCAACAAACATGTTTGTCCATGAATACATTCAAGCATCAGTCCAATGACATATATATTGACAAAACATAGAATGACAAGACTGGTAAATGAATAGTCATCTCTCTTAGTTCCTTTCAGGCTCATCTGGTTTGACAGTGACAAATGAGCAGTTCATCAACATCAGTAATATCAAACCCATATCCATCTCATCGTCCATATGTATGAACATGGAGCATGCCAACTTACCTCAGGGAGAGAAAAAATAAAGGACAATGATGCAGGTCGAGGGGAGGTTCTAGCTGATCCTGATGGAAATGGGCTTGATCTCCTTCAGTGCAGTGGAGATGGCAGTGCCAATCCAATCACGTGCATCATCCATATTGTACACCGATGCCTACATTTTATGCAATGAGATCATATCGTTGAAAAAAAACCAAATAGATTGAAGAAAGAATACAATAAGGACATATTGTTTTTTAGGGAACATGACTAAAAGCACTGATTGACAAAGAGAAAAAAATAAAACAAGAGGGTCTGAAGACTGATATGTAACTAAAATCTCAGCACTAAAAGACTGAAGAATGATGCATTTGTTGAAAAAACACTTTTACATTCGTTCAAGGAAGTGTTATGATATCTAGACACAACAGATTGGCAAACATATTAAAGAAAGTATTGTGCTGAAGTGGGATTTTGGAGGCAACATGTGAACACTTATTTACTACTCCCTCCGTTCCAAATTACTCGTCGCAGAAATAGATGTATTTAGAACTAAAATACATCTAGATACATCCATACCTGCCACGAGTAATTCGGAACAGAGGGAGTAGGTTATAACTGTTTACATTTTCACATATAATATTCTATGCAGATCGAAGTCACCGTCACCGATCCGTGTAGATCGAGGTCATGTTCACCACCTGAACGACCCATCTATGAGCTGTGTGTTTGCATTGAATCGAGGCCGCACACCCCACCTGAACAACCCATGGCTGCTATTCATTTAGGTGATTTGTCTGCATAATTTTTTGTTTGTGTAGGCCGTAACTTTTTGGTTGATTCATTCAACTTTATAGCTGCATAGATCGATGCACTCAGGGCACTAACAAATTTCTCCTCGATTGGAATGTTCAACCCATCCAAATAGAGAATGAAAAGCTTTGTAAGCATAAACTCAAACACTTGGTGGTCAGATTTTTTTTTCAGTTTTGCTAAAGCACATCTAGATGTGCCATAAGTATTGCACATCTAAGTCCTATATCATTGATCTTACGTTGAGATTCGTGTGAATATTTTCTTTTTCTTTTTTCTTTTCCTCTTCATACTTGATTCACTCACTTAGATGTGCAATAAGTAGGGCACATCTAGATGTGCCTTAGACATTTCCAATTTTTTTTGTGGATTATTCTATTTGTGCAAGATCTGAGGCATGAATCAACAAAAAGAATGCCTATGCGCCAACGGAAGGATCCCAGTTCATTCCACAGGATGGTATAGTGGGCCAGAAAATTTATTAATCCTCTATCTGCTTCAAAGGAAAAAAAGAATGAAGCTACTAACCTTTCTCTGGCCAGCGGGCTGAGGGCATGTGACGGTGTTGTGCATGTCAGCGGCGGAGGAAAGAGGAGTTGGCATCAGGGAGCACGCCGACAGCAGGGAGGCCCATGCCGCGGCACACCGGAAGCAGGAGGGACGCGCCTCCTTCACGCATGCACCCTCTACCCTGCAGTCCCCATGGCAGGGCCGGCTCCCGCAGGTTCACCGCCGCGCCCCGCACCCAGCGCCGCGTCCCTGGCTGCCCGTTGCGTCCCCTGCTGCTGTCGATGGTCGAGGGGTGAGGGACGCCGCCGCCAACGACGGAGGCCGAGCCAGCTGCGTCCCGCGCCGCCGCCGCTGCTCGATGGAGGAGAGGGATCACGCCGCCCGTCGACATAGACCGAGGCCGCTGCACCCCGCTCCGCTGCCGCTGCTCGAGGGAGGAGGGTCGTGAGCCGCCGGGCATGTGGGTTATATTTTAGCGAGGGGTGGCGGCGATAGGTGCGATGAGGCAGGGGCGAGAAGAGATGAGATCGCGGAGAAGAAAAGAGATGCGAACGCGGATTTCACGCTGCGAGAGACAACAACCGGCGATGTAGATGGGGATCGTGCGATGGAGCGGTGTCAGCGTGCAGGGAGCCGATTTCCTTCAGTTTCCTTAGCGATCATAATCCCGTGATTGTAGGGGACAACGGGCACTGGCAGGTAGAATATTCCTTCGCTGGTGGAGTACGGTCAGTCATTGAAAATTGTTAAGTCCACCCCATAAAACTATTAGATCAGTAATGGCTGTCGGATTGAAATTTGTGGGATTAATCATGCGGTGTTGATCGATCGTGTGGTTTTGTGGGACAATTTGTTGGGTGCATGTAAGAAAGTTCTTATTTGATTGTTTAATAGTAGTGAAGACAAAAGCTATAGAACATGATTACTACAGTAGCATAATCATGTGAGCACACAAAAACAGTAAGGATAAATATTGGGTTGTCTCCCAACAAGCGCTTTTCTTTAATGCCTTTCTAGCTAGGCATGATGATGACAATGATGCTCACATAAAAGATAAGAATTGAAACATAACGCGAGCATCATGAAGCATATTGTTGGGGAACGTAGCAGAAATTCAAAAATTTCCTACGTGTCACCAAGATCTATCTATGGAGAAACCAGCAACGAGGGGAAGGAAGTGCATCTACATACCCTTGTAGATCACTAAGCGGAAGCGTTCAAGAGAATGGGGTTGAAGGAGTCGTACTCGTCGTGATCCAAATCACCGGAGATCCTAGTGCCGAACGGACGGCACCTCCGCGTTCAACACACGTACAGCCCGGTGATGTCTCCCATGCCTTGATCCAGCAAGGAGAGAGGGAGAGGTTGAGGAAGACTCCATCCAGCAGCAGCACAACGGCGTGGTGGTGATGGAGGAGCGTGGCAATCCTGGTGCTACTAACACTTAGCAACCGAACCGGTATCTTAATACCCTGGTGCTACTAGGAGTACTAGTAAAGTACACATTAACATAATATATATCCAATATACTTCTATCGACCTTGCCAGCCTTCTCATCTACCAAGTATCTAGGGTAATTCTGCTCCAGTGGTTGTTCCCCTTATTACAGAAGCACTTAGTCTCGGGTTTGGGTTCAACCTTGGGTTTCTTCACTAGAGTAGCAACTGATTTGCCGTTTCATAAAGTATCCCTTCTTGCCCTTGCCCTTCTTGAAACTAGTGGTTTCACCAACCATCAACAATTGATACTCCTTCTTGATTTCTACTTTCGCGGTGTTAAACATCGCGAATACCTCAAGGATCATCATATCTATCCCTGATATGTTATAGTTCATCATGAAGCTCTAGCAGCTTGGTGATAATGACTTTGGAGAAACATCACTATCTCATCTGGAAGATCAACTCCCACTCGATTCAAGTGATTGTTGCACTCAGACAATCTGAGCACAAGCTCAACGATTGAGATTTTCTCCCTCAGTTTGCCGGCTAAGAAAATCATCGGAGGTTTCATACCTCTTGACGTGGGCACGAGTCTGAAATCCCAATTTCAGCCATCGAAACATCTCATATATTCCGCGACATTTCGAAAAACGTCTTTGGTGCCTCCACTCTAAACCGTTTAACTGAACTATCACGTAGTTATCAAAACGTGTATGTCCGATGTTCGCAACATCCACAAACGACGTTTGGGGTTCATCACACTGAGCGGTGCAGTAAGGACATAAGCTTTCTACTGTCCGCATAATCGCTACTGTCAACTTTCAACTATATTTTCTCTAGGAACATATTTAAACAGTGGAACTAAAGCGCGAGCTTACGACATAATTTGCAAAGATCTTTTGACTATGTTCAGGATAATTAAGTTCATATTATGAACTCCCACTCAGACAGACATCTCTATAGTCATCTAAGTGATTACATGATCCGAGTCAACTAGGCCGTGTCCGATCATCACGTGAGACGGACTAGTGATCATCGGTGAACATCTTCATGGTGATCGTATCCTCCATATGACTCATGCTCGACCTTTCGGTCTCTTGTGTTCCGAGGCCATGTCTGTACATGCTAGGCTCGTCAAGTTAACCTAACTGTTTCACATGTGTAAATCTGGCTTACACCCGTTGTATGTGAACGTAAGAATCTATCACACCCGATCATCACGTGATGCTTCGAAACGACGAACTTTCGCAACGGTGCACAGTTAGGGGGAACACTTTCTTGAAATTTTAATGAGGGATCATCTTATTTACTACCGTCGTTCTAAGCAAATAAGATGCATAAGCATGATAAACATCACATGCAATCAAAAATAGTGACATGATATGGACAATATCATTTTGCTCCTTTTGATCTCCATCTTCGGGGCTCCATGATCATCATCGTCACCGGCATGACACCATGATCTTCATCATCATGATCTCCATCATCATGATCTCCATCATCGTGTCTCCATGAAGTTGTCTCGCCAACTTATTACTTCTACTACTATGGCTACCGGTTAGCAATAAAGTAAAGTAATTACATGGCGTTGTTCAATGACACGCATGTCATACAATAAATAAAGACAACTCCTATGGCTCCTGCCGTTTGTCATACTCATCGACATGCAAGTCGTGATTCCTATTACAAGAACATGATCAATCTCATACATCACATATCATTCATAACATTCTTCATGGCCATATCACATCACATAGCATAGCCTGCAAAAACAAGTTAGACGTCCTCTAATTGTTGTTTGCATGTTTTATGTGGCTGCTATGGGTTTCTAGCAAGAACGTTTCTTACCTACGCAAAAACCCCAACGTGATATGTCAATTGCTATTTACCCTTCATAAGGACCCTTTTCATCGAATCCATTCCGACTAAAGCGGGAGAGACTGGCACCCGCTAGCCACCTTATGCACCAAGTGCATGTCAGTCGGTGGAACCTGTCTCACGTAAATGTACGTGTAAGGTCGGTCCGGGCCGCTTCATCCCACAATACCGTCAAAACAAGATTGGACTAGTAACGGCAAGCATATTGAACAAAATCAACGCCCACAACTACTTTGTGTTCTACTCATGCAAAGAATCAACGCAATAGACCTAGCTCATGATGCCACTGTTGGGGAACGTAGCAGAAATTCAAAATTTTCCTACGTGTCACCAAGATCTATCTATGGAGAAACCAGCAACGAGGGGAAGGAGAGTGCATCTACATACCCTTGTAGATTGCTAAGCGGAAGCGTTCAAGAGAACGGGATTGAAGGAGTCGTACTCGTCGTGATCCAAATCACCGGAGATCCTAGTGCCGAATGGACGACACCTCCGCGTTCAACACACGTACAGCCCGGTGACGTCTCCCATGCCTTGATCCAGCAAGGAGAGAGGGAGAGGTTGAGGAAGACTCCATCCAGCAGAAGCACAATGGCGTGGTGGTGATGGAGGAGCGTGGCAATCCTGCAGGGCTTCGCCAAGCACCGCGGGAGAGGAGGAGGGAGAGAGGTAGGGCTGCGCCTTGAGGGAGAGGTTCTCTTGTCTCTAGCAGCCCTAAAACCCCACTATTTATAGGAGAAGGGGAGGTGGCTGCGCCCCCATCTAGGGTTCCCGCCCTAGGGGTGTGGCAGCCCTAGATGGGACTTGGAGGGGGCGGCCAAGAGGGGGGAGAGAGGGGGCGCGCCCTAGGGTGGGCCTTTAGGCCCATCTGCGCCTAGGGTTTCCCCTCTCCCCTCCTAGCTGCGCCTTGGGCCTTGGTGGGAGGCGCACCAGCCCACTCTGGGGCTGGTCCCTTTCCACACTAGGCCCATGCAAGCCTCTGGGGCTGGTGGCCCCTCCCGGTGGACCCCGGAACCCTTCCGGTGGTCCCGATACATTACCGGTGAACCCCGAAACACTTTCGGTGGCCAAAACCTCACTTCCTATATATTATTCTTTACCTCCGGACCATTCCGGAACTCCTCGTGACGTCCGGGATCTCATCCGGGACTCCGAACAACATTCGGTAACCACATACAAACTTCCTTTATAACCCTAGTGTCATCGAACCTTAAGTGTGTAGACCCTACGGGTTCGGGAACCATGCAGACATGACCGAGACGCTCTCCGGTCAATAACCAACAGCGGGATCTGGATACCCATGTTGGCTCCCACATGTTCCACGATGATCTCATCGGATGAACCATGATGTCAAGGACTCAATCAATCCCGTATACAATTCCCTTTGTCTAGCGGTATTGTACTTGCCCGAGATTCGATCGTCGGTATACCGATACCTTGTTCAATCTCGTTACCGGCAAGTCTCTTTACTCGTTCCGTAACACATCACCCCGTGATCAACCCCTTGGTCACATTGTGCACATTATGATGCTGTCCTACCGAGTGGGCCCAGAGATACCTCTCCGTTTACATGGAGTGACAAATCCCAGTCTCGATTCGTGCCAACCCAACAGGCACTTTCGGAGATACCTGTAGTGCACCTTTATAGCCACCCAATTATGTTGTGACGTTTGGTACACCCAAAGCATTCCTACGGTATCCGGGAGTTGCACAATCTCATGGTCTAAGGAAAAGATATTTGACATTAGAAAAGCTTTAGCATACGAACTACGATCTTTGTGCTAGGCTTAGGATTGGGTCTTGTCCATCACATCATTCTTCTAATGATGTGATCCCGTTATCAACGACATCCAATGTCCATGGTCAGGAAACCGTAACCATCTATTGATAAACGAGCTAGTCAACTAGAGGCTTACTAGGGACATGGTGTTGTCTATGTACCCACACATGTATCTGAGTTTCATATCAATACAATTATAGCATGGGTAATAAACGATTATCGTGAACAAGGAAATATAATAATAACTAATTTATTATTGTCTCTAGGGCATATTTCCAACACATATGACTAGCACATTTAAGTCTAACCCACTTCCTATGCATAGGGATTTTGTGAGCAAACAACTTATGGGAACAATAATCAACTAGCATAGGATGGCACAACAAGCATAACTTCAAGATTTTAAGCACATAGAGAGGAAACTTGACATTATTGCAATTCTTACAAGCATATGTTCCTCCCTCATAATAATTTTCAGTAACATCATGAATGAATTCAACAATATAACCAGCACCTAAAGCATTCTTTTCATGATCTACAAGCATAGAAAACTTCTCCTTTATAGCATACGTATTATCACAATAATCATCATAGATAGGAGGCATGCTTTCATCATAGTAAATTTTCTCATCAAAGCTTGGGGGACAAAAAATATCATCTTCATCAAACATAGCTTCCCCAAGCTTGTGGCTTTGCATATCATTAGCATCATGGATATTCAAGGAATTCATACTAACAACATTGCAATCATGCTCATCATATAAAAACATTCTATAGATTTTTTCTTCTAGTACTTGAGCACAATTATCCTTTCCATCATATTCACGAAAGATATTAAAAAGGTGAAGCGTATGAGACAAACTCAACTCCATTTTTTTGTAGTTTTCTTTCATAGACTAACTAGTGCTAAAACAAGAAACAAAAAGATTCGATTGCAAGATCTAAAGATATACCTTCACTTACCTAGCCTCCCCGGCAACGGCGCCAGAAAAGAGCTTGATGTCTACTACAAACAACCTTCTTCTTGTAGACGTTGTTGGGTCTGCAAGTGCACAGGTTTGTAGAACAGTAGCAAATTTCCCTCAAGTGGATGACCTAAGGTTTATCAATCCATAGGAGGCATAGGATGAAGATGGTCTCTCTCAAGCAACCTTGCAACCAAATAACAAAGAGTCTCTTGTGTCCCCAACACACCCAATACAATGGTAAATTGTATAGGTGCACTAGTTCGGCGAAGAGATGGAGATACAAGTGCAAAATAGATAGTAGATATGGGTTTTTGTAATCTGAAATAATAAAAACAGCAAGGTAACTAATGGTAAAAGTGAGCGTAAACGGTATTGCAATGATAGGAAACAAGGCTTAGGGTTCATACTTTCACTAGTGTAAGTTCTCTCAACAATAATAACATAGATAGAACATATGACAAGCCCTCAACATGCGACAAAGAGTCACTCCAAAGCCACTAATAGCGGAGAACAAACGTTGAGATTATGGTCGGGTACGAAACCACCACAAAGCTATTCTTTCGGATCAATCTATAAAAGAGTTCGTACTAGAATAACACCTTAAGATACAAATCAACCAAAACCCTAATGTCACCTAGATACTCCATTGTCACCTCAAGTATGCGTGGGCATGATTATACGATATGCATCACACAATCTCAGATTCATCCAACCAACATAAAAGTACTTCAAAGAGTACCCCAAAGCTACTACCGGAGAGTCAAGAACGTGTGCCAACCCCTATGCATAGGTTCCCAAGTGTCACGAAACCCGCAAGTTGATCACCAAGACATACATCAAGTGTTCATAAAAGACTCAATCCGATAAGATAACTTCAAAGGGGAAACTCAATTCATCACTAGAGAGTAGAGGGGGAGAAACATCATAAGATCCAACTACAATAGCAAAGCTCGGGATACATCAAGATCGTGCCATAGATGGAACACAAGAGAGAACACGAGAGAGAGAGAGAGATCAAACACATAGCTACTGGTACATACCCTCAGCCCCGAGGGTGAACTACTACCTCCTCGTCATGGATAGCGCCGGGATGATGAAGATGGCCTCCGGTGATGGGATCCCCCTCCGGCAGGGTGCCGGAACAGGGTCCCGATTGGTTTTTGGTGGCTACAGAGGCTTGCGGCGGCGGAACTCCCGATCTATCTTCTGTTCTGGAAGTTTTAGGGTACGTAGGTATATATGGGTGCAGGGAGAATGTCGGTGGAGCTACGGGGGGCCCACGAGGCAGGGGGCGCGCCCAGGGGGGAGGGCGCGCCCCCCACCCTCGTGAGCACCTCCCGTATCTTCTGACGTGGGGTCCAAGTCCATCAGGTGGGTTTCCTTCCAAAAATAACTTCTCCAGTTGATTTCGTTCCGTTTTGACTCCGTCTGATATTCCTTTTCCTCGAAACACTAAAATAGGCATAAAGCAGCAAATCTGGGCTGGGCCTCCGATTAATAGGTTAGTCTCAAAAAATAATATAAAAGTGGATAATAAAGTCCAATATTGCCTAAAACAGTAGATAAAGTAGCATGGAGCAATCAAAAATTATAGATACGTTGGAGACGTAATAGTACATAAGGAAGGGGATTGCACGATGCTTTGCTGTGGCAGTTCCCTTTCTCGTGAAAGGGTACATAAGGAAGGGGATCGCACGACGCTTTGCTGTGGCACTTTCCTTTCTTGTGAAAGGGTACGTAAGGAAAGTGACCGGGGATTGAAAGGATTGATTAGCAGTAAACGTGTTTAACGCTAAACGTGTTTAGTTGCTCACCATTAGGACAATAAGGATGGTCGGATTAAAGCTAATGGATGGTCGAGATTTGTTGGATCTGCCCCACTGGGTCTTTTTATATTGGTATATTTATATTGGTATATATATAGATACTAGTAGAATGCCCGTGCGTTGCTACGGGCTAGCATGCATATAATAAATCAGACTAATGACTAAGATCGTCTTTAAATTCAAAATTCATTTCTTCCTCATATGTTTGAACGTGTCCGGACATCAAATGGACTCCCAGTAGGCTCCCAAAATTCAACCTTCTAGACATTTTGGGCTCCCCTGAATCTAGACCATATGTGTGAGAGAAACGTGGTTGTCCAGATTATCCGTCATGTTATCTTCAACACGCATGCCAACACAAAAAAACACCCCGCGATGCACCCTTCCCATTTTCTGTCGAAATCTGCCCTTCACGCTCGGTTTCCCTCTGTAGCAAGGCATTTCTCGTTGGAGTCCTCTTCTTTAAAACTGGATAATGCCCACCTCACCTTCGCTATGGTGCCCTCTCTCCTTCACACCGTGCTTCCCCACGGACCGCCGAGAAGTCCCCTACCAACCACTCAACTCTCTGCCTTGATCCCCTCCCGTGGTAGTGCTAACGTGTTACGCCTCATCGGCTCGCCATACCATAGCCGCCTCCTTTGTTGGCTCAGTGCCCCCTCCCCCTCGTCTTCTCCGACACCGTCGTTCTTTGACAAATCACCAAATCATGTGAAGTTACAACTTACAAGTGGCATCAAAATTGTGCCATATAAGTTACATGTATTTAGAGAACATTTTAAAAAAGAGAAATGTGAAGCTGTAGATTCTAGTTGATAGCTATACCCAAAAAATGGCTAACTGTTGGTATTCCGGCAAAGTGGTGGCCATGCATCCCTCTATCCACAGTCTGGAAACTGAGCTAGGCCACATTTTAATCAAAACACACAGAACAAATTATGAATTTCTTGAAGTCTTGAACCGACCATTGAGCATTCATTCAACTTCATAACCATATACCACGTATATTTGTTTTACTAAAGCAATGACCAGAACACTACTTTGTCGCTTTTATATAATATATAATGCAATGAAAATGTTAACAAAAGATGCATGTTCCATGCATGATAAGTCACAAACTTTTAATCAAAACTCCCTCGAAGTGAATGTCGTTCAAGCGACCAACACTGGGTTGATGACAGGTTGGCCGTTGACAAATACCTCAGGAAATAGTCCTTTTGGAATTTTAGGCTAGCCCTTGGCTTACCCTTTTTACTTACTCTCTTTCTTAGCTGTAATAGGAAATACGTTTTACAACCAGACACCAGCACAATTTTGTCAGAAGAAAGCTCTAACCATAGAAATGTCTGAATGGAGAACTGCAGAGGAACATAGTTCCAGTCTCTTGGAGAAATCCTCTTGGCATCAAGCAACAAGGATGTTTGGAAAGGTGTAGTTCCAAGCATTAAGCAACCATGGAGTTCAAAAGTCAAGCAACAGAAAAAGAACCGGTAGGCATCCAAAGAAAATCCCTTGTTAGAAGGTTCACCTTTTCATTTCAGGCATGCACATCCAAAACGAATATATGTCCACCAACTCGTTAAAATTGCCAGTGAAGAGTTCGGATGCGATAAACTCTGATTTGCCTGCATTTTTGTAGAATGGTTGTTAGTACATAAATTCCTAAAAAGGCGATTTCTTGAAGCAAAGTAATTGTGTGTGTGTGTGTCTTATCCTTACGAGTATATCCACAGTAAACACAATAGGTATATTTTTGCTCAACACAACAAAGATCATCACCATCAACTATAAGCATAACCGTCCATTGCAATGGGAGTCAAAAAAATTGCCACAACAGTACAAGGTCCAATCCAACCATGAGGTCCCAAAAAAAGAGGAAATAAAACAAGGAATCTGGAATGTTATGGCCAATGACAGATTGAAATAACTCAAAAGAAAGTCCCCATCTTTCCAAATCAAACAGAGACTGGACCACTTAAAAAACAGAAAATTATTGTATTGTCACAACAAACCGGATAGAACAATCAAGCGATTGGAGCAAGATTCACGTGAGGAAACATAGGAGAGTTCATCACCTGTCTCGATGCATCTGCTTGAGGTTATCGTTGGTGCTCCATGCGAACTCCGGCTTTATTTAGTAACCTACTGACTGAATGATAATGCTGACTCATTTGAGAAATTGTCGGTATTATCTGCGTAGTAAAATGCCACTACTATTTAAGGAACGAATTTCCCTTTCTTAGTTCGCCCATTGGCTCAGAAAAAGGAAGCTTAAAATATTTGATGTCTAGATCAACCGGGGAACAATATAAGCTTCAGTATAGACTGAAACAATAAAGCTTCTTTAAACCATGGACGTACGTTTTCATTATAAGCAATGCTCAACATGTAGTTCTCATTTTCATTATTTAAACCTTGATGTACCAAGAATTACAATAATTCGCAAAGAACTTACAGGTAAGCACATAGCTAATCAATATAGGTACTACCGAGAGTTTATCAGTTCTGTTTTCTAAACGGTGTAGCAAATAGCTCTATCTCACAATTGCTCGTGTTCTACCCAAGGCTTTGAGATGATATGTTCAGATAAAAAATCCAAGTGCTGAGTACCAAATTCTTTGAGAACACATATAAGAGAAACTTAGATACCTGTGAACTCCAAATGCACGAAATGCCCGAACAACGAATCAATTCTTTAGAATCTGCAGAAGCAAGAGCACAAAAAATTGTATTATTAGGTTTAATTATGAGAGGAAGATGCAAGGAATCATCTGAATCAAATTTTATTTGTCATCAGTCCTAAGTCGAGCTTGATCTTGTTGTCTTGGCTGCTGCATTCCACGACCATTATCTCGAAATGGTGCAAACAGAACAGACTCTAATTAGAACAGAGAAGAAGAAATCAGAGATATATCATGGCAAGTGAAGACCTGAAGAACACAAACCACAAGCGAAGACATTGAGTATTCCAGGCGCGATCACCATGATGTCTTTGTGAAACGAAGACTATTTCAAAAAACCACCAGAGCAAATCATGGTTAAATCAAGATTATTTTGAAAAACCACCAAAGGAAATCAAACAACCCAAAAAGTACAACAAGACTCGGCACGCAATTGATAATCTCTCCTACTTAAATTCAGTCAAGTAGAAGCATGCTACCTAGCCCTTGAATCCCTCATATTTAAATTTGCATGCAAGTCATATGCAACAACAATATATCCACTGAATCACACTTCCGGGCTTCCTTCTCATTGTCTAGTAAGCTGGCATTGATAAGTCACAAGATTTACAAAAGCTGAGACTAAAAAAGTCCTTGACATAACTATCATATGTATATGTACTCCCTCCATTCCCAAATATAAGTCTTTTTTAGAGATTCCAATATAGACTACATTCATAGCAAAATAAGTGAATCTACACTCTAAACTATGTCTACATACATTCGTATGTAGTTCATATTGAAATATCTAAAAAGACATACATTTAGGAATGGACGGGGTAGTATATAGAGATTCAGGAGGGCCAAATTAGGTACAGAACAATAAATGCATAGTTGGCTTTTCAGGATCAAAAGAACCTTCTATACAATATAATGCACCGTCAGTTCCTCGCTAACTGCTTGCAAATAGTATTCCTTAACACCTGGCATAAAACAGTACAATCACAGTACCATTGCTCTCTTTCCGACAGTTGGTATTCAAGGAGGAGCTAGTAATGTCGGTGGAGGCAGATCTAGTTGATAATAATTCAACATTCAATCGAAAATCGAACATACAGACTATTCACGCCATCCATATCTCAATTCAGATTAGATGTGTCTTACCTACACCCAATACTTATCAAAGAGGTAGATACTGCATCTGCAACTCACTTTACATATTACACAAGCCTTGGTTCAGATAGTCGTCTGCACCTTCTACCAATTTATTTGCTCGTGTTCGCTGCACTGTCCCTGCTCAAACAAAAATTATAGGTCAGTGCAAAGAGGGATAACATAGAGAGTTCAGAAAAAATATCTAATAGATGATACAAGCAAAAGCTTCAAGACCCATAGAAGCCTTTGTAATATGCATGACATCAAGAAAAGATTCTGCATGCATAACCAAACTGACATCGTCTAGGAGAGGAGGACAAACATCTGGAAGTGCACTACCTTGTCTTCCTTAACCCATCTGGATGACAAATATGAACAAAAATTCATTTGTTGTGGCAATGAGGGTCATAAAGAATGGATACCAGGAAATCAGAGTTAAGGAGACCAAAATCTGTCCAAAGATCATAAGCCAGCTTACATCACAGGATGATATGGTTATCGACTCAACGGAGTTAGGGAGGGACAACAATTGCAAAAATAGTCCCGTATATTCCTCGATTGCATCCTGATCGTATTTGCACGTGCATTCAGTCTTCATCTGAAAGCTAGCCAAAGGAACACATGAGCGTCAAAGAGCACCAAATGTACTTAGCAGGAGACCAAAGAACCAATAATGCAGAACATGTGCATGCATGGAGGAAGAGCATCCCGCTTGCTTGAGCTCAAGAAAATTGACACATGAGAAAATAAGTGTTTCTGTTTCATAAGAACTAGCTGAACAAAGAGAAACCACAGTTTAACAATATAGCACGTGATGTAAACATATAGAAGTACACTGTACACGTCTGTTCCTGTGATTGCATCAAAAAAGTGGTAAAACATAAAAGAAAATAGTACATGAGTTCGATTCTTACCACAAATAGGCCCTGAAGCCTTTGAATGAAATCGAGCACGGTAGGGGCAAGGAGACATCCAAGGAAATCTGCTTGTCGCCTACACATCGATGATTCTCAGTCAAACCAAATCAGGGCGATTGAGACCGGCACCACCATCGTCATGTGCATGCCGACAGATCAGGTCGACAATCCTAGGTTAGAATATCCTAGGTTAGAGGGACCATGGAGCGGCCGTTGCCTTGGGAACGGAACGGGGGTAGGGATGGGCATGGTAGCGAGGAAGTGGGGAAGGGAAGGGAGCTCACCGCGCTCGGAATCTCGGGAGGCGGCAACGGTGGGGGATAAAAAGCGCGTCAACGTCGCCGTAGTTGCCATTTGATAGCCATCGCCATCAGCGGCGGGCCAGCCCTAGCGCATCTTGGGATCGGTGCAGTGCGTCCGTGTTGCGCGCCTCCGTTGCTGAGGGGAAAGAGAGGGGTGTGCGGGCTGGGCTCCTGACTCCTAAGCTATCGCCTCTTTGGTTCAGGGAAAATAAACCACGGGAAAAAGAGAAGGAGGAAAATCGGTGGGGGGTGGATCGAGCGAGGCCTGGAGGGGCCGACGAACGAACGAACGACGTACGAACTCGTCTTTTAGGAGTAGAGATCAATTAGGAGTAGAGATTGATTTGTACTAATCATATAAGATCAGTTTAGATTGATTGATTGACACGTCAGGGAAAGATCTATTTTGAATATAGGTTGATTGATTTTCTTCCTCTCCTCACCCAAACAATGAAGGAAAGCGTGCTCTGTTTTGAAAATAAATTATAGATTGATTAGATTAGATAGATACATTAGGAAAGCATGGTGAGGGGTAGATTAGGAAAGCGTGGTTTTCTTTGTGTTGTTTTTCTGCCTGGTTTTATGTCCATCGGTTTTGTAGGGGAGATGAAAAAATCGGTGGGGTGGGATCGACTGGTGGAGGTATCGTTCGATGGGGTGGGGAGATGACAAAAAAAAACCTCGTTCGATGAGGTGGGGATGACGAAAATAAATCAGCGAAAATAAACCGCGCGGACTATTCACCAAGTGCTTCATTAGGAATAGAGATCTCTACTCCTAATCTCTACTCCTAATCTCTACTTCTAATGGAGCAGTTGGTAGCCTGGTACTCCGGTTTTATTTTCGTCCGGTTTTATCTCCTCCCACCTCCCACCACCCCATACAACTGATTTTAATCTACGTATCGACAAAAAACCAGATCGACGCTCCTAATGGAGCAGTTGGTAGCCTGGTACTCCGGTTTTATTTTCGTCCGGTTTTATCTCCTCCCACCTCCCACCACCCCATACAACTGATTTTAATCTACGTATCGACAAAAAAACAGATCGACGCTCCTATACGGAACGAGGACCCGATCCGCTCCTTGTTTCCCACGTCCGTCCTGGATCTGGATCAGGAGAACGCCGCCGCGGCTGCCGCCTCACATACGTCGCCCGTGACGGATCACGAACAAAACCGCCGCGGATCAGCAGCCCGCCGCCGGCGCCTCAGGTACCCACACACCACGATCTCGTCGCGGATCAGCAAGACACCGCCGCCGCCGCCTCGGGCAGCCACACGCCAATCTCCGACAACGACGCCTACAGCGGCAAGCAGTGCAGGGCGTCTTCACTGATCAGTTATAAACCTTGCTTTCTTAAAGGTATGTACGCTCATGCTCTCTTAAAGATCACGCGATGGTACAAAAGACAATTGTCACCAGATGGAGCCATATGCAACAGAGCCATATACGATGGAGCCACCAGATGGATCCATACGAATAAATGTGCCCCATGTTCCCAGTTCGAACACCAAAAATACATCCCAAGACAATAAATGTTTATCAGATGTATACAATGTAGTCATTTCTTCCCCATGTTCCAAGTTGGAACACCAAAAATACATGGCAAGCCAATTGTTCAGTATACATACCACATCAATACTAATGCTGTTGAAAAATGATAGGTACGAATGGGAAATGCAAATAGCAAGGCGCCGGAAGAGAAAAAGGTGTCAGATGTGCCTGTACCCCCTCTTGCTGACCTACATTCACAAGGGAGCCAAGGTACGTTAGAGTAACATAAATGAGTCAGATGTCAAGGGTGCCCAACAATCATTGTATCTCGCTAATGTGTTCCAGGCCATAATGTTGACGGAAATGTTGATGAATACAACCCAGCAATCATTCCCGTAGCTGACAATGTTGACAATTATCAAATGACTCCAGGTATTGGAGTGTGTAAATACCCCTATCTGTTGTATCATATGGTTTTAACATGATCAATCGTGCCTAACAGACTTGGAAGCACACAAGGAAACAGATGGAACTGGCATGACACGGTTAGAGCAGGACGAGCTTGCAAACCTAACCAAACACCCTCTTTCTGAGATAACAATTGTTGATCAGCCTGGGCATGCGAGTTTACGTACGTGGGTTCCATATTTAAACACACTATCTACCCTATTCGGTTAGCAGGAAACTGCCTCATTCTGTACTGGTTTTGTTATGTAGACAACCCATCAATCTCCTTCTGTAGCCATGATGTTGCTTCGTTCCCTGGTCCGAGTACTCTCACAGATATTTGTGCCTGCGGCCTTGCAGGAAGTTCATTTGGTATGATCCGACACGTGCATCATGGACAGTGATCAAACGTCTCTATGAATGTACATGTTGACTAATTCTCATCTAGATTTGTTGTTTATACATCGTGCAGACAATAATGTGCCTTCGTTCCCGGATAGGAGTACTCTTGCATCACTTTATGCCACAGGTCACACAGAAGGCTCAAGAGGTGTGAACCGATATGCCTTTCATATGGCCAGATTTGTGCTTAAAGGGATGCATGTTCATGTATTAGCCTAACCGACATATTTTCTTTTGTTCCTGCAGCCAGAGAATCTGCCCACAATGATGTGTGTCTTAATGCCCTTGGTTGTGGTGGTTCAGAGCTTGTGACATCGTCTACCCCAACATGTGATGTATACCCAACTCATTCCCAGACAACGCGTGCTGTTGTGAATGACCAAGTGAGTTATAGCATAACAGACGACAAAAGGGAGCAGAGAAACGCACGACGGCGAGCAACTTATCGAAAGAAAAAGGATGATCAGGTCAAGCTCCAAAATGAAAAGCAGACTGTTTCCCGACCCCCTCTTGGTGATATCACTAATATTAATCAGCCTTCCGGTTCAATGCCAGGTAAGGGTGTTCAAAGTTATGAGCTTACGGCGGTGACAAACCAAATTTGGGAATCAAATATTAGAATACGCACTTTTAGCTTTGACTTACAATAATTGATTCAATATGAAGTTAAAAACTGGAGTTTGATATATGAACGGTCAAGAAATGTCATATATCGGAACGCTTAAAAAAACATCTGCGGTGTTAGAAAGACGTAAATGGATTTAAAAAATTAAATTAGATTTACCGGCACTCAAAGACAGAAAGTAGCTTTTCTAAAAAAAATAACAGAAATTTGCTAGAAGGTGAATAATATGATAGATGGTTCTCGATTTGTCTGAAAAAGAAACAAATGTGGAGTATGAAACATTAACTATCACAACGTCAGTAGCAAACGTTGATATGAAATAGATGTATAGTGCCCAAGATGGGTATATTATCAATTGGGCCAAGTTCTCCATTGGCACTGCATGTATATATTTTTTCTCTCGTTGCAATGGCAAAATAGAAGGATTTATGTAAGCGGACTTGCCAATGTTCAGAATACATATGGTTCTAAACTTCTTCAGATTAGCATAAAGAGCAATTAATCATAGTTTGCTAAACTGAAGAATATACTGATCAGTGATAACTGAATTCTGAAAGAGCATTTTACTTCTACATGCGAGAACAAGTATTAGACGAATTTGATGTTACCTCAGCAGTGAGCTACACATTAGTGTATTTCTTGCCAATAACAGAGGTCCAACACTGAATGACACGGTTGTGTATTTCTTGCCAAAAGTTCCTTTAACAAACCTGCAAGTAAATGCACTCAAAATTAGATGATCATTACAAAATACCGCAGGATTTCACATCAACTCACTGTAGTACGAAATACATGCTGGCTAGACAAGAAATATTAGGGCATTTACAAACGAAATATATGAAACAAAAAATGGCTGAAGAAAACAATAGACGTGTTGGCTTGGTTCGGGATCTTCATGATTGTTGAGCATTGATGAGATGATTATGTTTTAACTTTATTGTTGAACCAGCCAACCCATCAAATCGGAACTATACATCCCGACCCCCTCTTGGTGATATCACTAATATTGATCAGCCTTCCGGTTCGATGCCAGGTACGGGTGTTTAAAGTTTTAACATAACAATGATAATATAGATTCATTTATTGTACCCATCGAGCTTGAACTATACATCCTTGTCACATGATGATGCTCCAGAAGATGGGTCCGCATCAGCCATTGCTGAATTCAATCATGAAAAAGAGTTGGCTAGGAGGCAACATGCAAGAGACCGCAGTAGTAATATGGCAGACGAACGAAGGGATCGGAGAAACGCACAGAGACGGGCATCTTATCGAAAGAAAAAGGAAGAGGGTACGATCAACCTCCAAAACAATAATCAAGTGCAGCGTGAGCGACGAAAGGAACAACGAAACAGCAGGACCCCTGATGAGCAGGGGGAGTCAAGTGCGAAGAGAAAGGCAGACTATGCTAGAAGGAAAAACACCCCGTGTGCTGAATCGATCGCAATGCCACGTCCAGATCTAACTAGCGCATTGTCCAACTCTCCCTCTTCAACACTCACGTCAATTGTCCGACTCTCACACTTCCAACCATCACGCAACAATCCGGCAATGAACAGATAGATCGTGATACAACTATCAAGTCGGCCCCCACATACATTCGCAACACTGAAACCGATGGTAGTTATCCCATCAACGATCATCTTCCATTTTGTAATCATTCATCGGTTAATTATACCAAATTCGATAATGTTGTAGGTGCATACCTAAGCAGAACCTTAGGTGATGGTGCTGTAGATGGCGACCTCATCGAAATCAATGAGCACCTACAAAGTGCCGACCTGCAAACCAGTGATCCAGTAACAATTGCGGATAATGGATTTGACGAGCAGAGTCATGAGTCCAGAGCTCGGCGTAGGACAAGAGAGCGAGCTTGCAAGGAAGTATGGCGGCGATGAAGCGTCAGGAGAAAATTGGCAAGCGAAAAACATGTACGCAGGTGCCACGTGGTGAGAGGAATGCTATGCTAGATCGTCGTAATAAAAGGTTTGTAGGTAGGGTGAATACCCCCAACCGTCAGGTCCATCTCCATACCGAAAATGAGCTCAACGGGACAACCTACCATAGTGAAGCACACAGTGCCTCAACATCATCTAGCACGCCGGAGTACACGATCAGAAGTGAAGGTAACACGCCCATCCTTACTCTCCCTGAGACTGAACCCTCATTTGTGTTGTTTGGCACCTGGGCAGACGACATGGACGCTTACCTCAATGGTCTCATGAATGATGATGTCAATCCTGACGACCTCTTTGACGATGAATATTACCGGTTTTGCTGGTGAAGGTATGTACAACCGCTTGAGCGTGATCCACATGTTGGGGTATCACACTAATTGGAAACATTGTTTGCAGGCTCAGATGCTGATGACTTGGAGCACGGACGAATTGGAAGACTCAAGTCACAAAAACTATGTCGACCATGATCCATTTGACTATGTGTACTCAAACCTGCCAGCCAACACACACATCCTGAAGCACGCCGCGAACTGCGACCACTGCAAGGCCAAGAAGTTTGTGAGCGAGGCCCCAGGATTCTGCTGTCGCAGTGGGCAGATCGAGCTGAAGCAACTGGAGCCCATCCCGGAGCTCATGAGGCTTTGGTCTAGCACTGATGCGGATGCTAGGCATTTTCGGGAGAAACATACGGTTTTTCAACGGACACTTCTCCTTCACAACCCTCGGCGTCAGCCTCGATGAAACATACACAAACATGAAGTCTGGGGTGTACACGTTCCGGGCGCACGGCACCATCTACCACAATGTTCATTCCTTCGGGCCAACATCCCGTCCAGATCATCTACAGTTGTACTTCTACGACGACGACCCAGGCCTAACCCATCGCAAGGCTGCCACCGAGCAATTAGACCAGGATGTCGTCAAAAAGTTGGTGCACATACTCAGGGAAAACCCATACTCTCAGCAGTTTAGGAGTTTGGGTGCGCACAGGGACAACCTCGACGATTACAGGATAGACCTCAACACTGACCAGAGACTAGACCAACGGAAGTATAATAGACCTCTGTCATCTGAGGTCGCTGCAATTTGGGTTGAGGGCACTGACCTAGCGAAGAGGTTCGATCGTAGGATTACACTTTGTGGGAACGACAACCAGAGGCACAGTATACATGTGACGGCTGGCTTGTATGACCCGCTCTCTTACCCACTCTTCTACCCAAGGGGGGAGCTCGGTTGGCACCCGAAACTACCTAAACGTAATGTCCCTTGGCCGGTTGTGCAACAACCAAGAGGTGGACGTGATGATGATGATGATGATGATGCAGGTAAGCCTTATGCGTATTCTGTCGTTTTGATGTATTGTGTAGTTCTCATATGAATTCTAACTTCCGCGCTACTCATCCATGTGCAGAGGGGAATAGCAGGTTATGCGTCTCCGTGAGAGACTACTACTGTTACATGCTGCAGACACGACCTGGGATATTCAATCCCATACTCTGTGGAGCACGATTGCTCCAGCAATGGGGGGTGGACATGTACATCAAGATTGAGAGTTGTAGGTTGAAATGGTACAGGAAGAACCAGACAAAGATCCGTGCCGACCTGTATAAAGGAGTTGTTGATGCAATTACATCCGGGGAGACCCGGGCAAGCGCTGTTGGAGTAAGGATAGTGCTCCCTGGAACGTACCCAGGTGGCGACCGCGACATGAAGCGGAGGCATATGGATGCCATGGCAATTGTCCATACGTACGGGAAGCCTGACATCTTCTTGACCATGACCTGCAACCCTAACTGGGAAGAGATAACGAATGAGTTGTTTCCTGGTCAGACAGCACAAGATCGACCTGATCTTGTGGCTCGTGTGTTCCATGGAAAGCTAGAGGCTATGAAAGAGCTCTTGTTCAAGAAGAATATCCTGGGTGTTGTTGTCGCACATGTATACGTAGTCGAGTTCCAGAAGAGGGGCCTCCCCCACGCACACTTTTTGTTGATCATGGATTCTGCATATAAGCTTGTCGTTCTGGAGCAGTACGACCGACTCATTTCTGCCGAGCTCCCAGACAAGCAGAAGTATACTGAACTCCACGCCTTGGTGGTGAAACATATGATGCACGGACCATGCGGTGCTCTCAACCCCAAAAATGTGTGCATGCAACAGAACGAGTGCAAGTGCAGATACCCACGGCCGTTCAATGAAAACACGGCACAGGGCAAGGACTCATACCCAGTTTATCGTCGTCGAGATGATGGTCGGCAGGCTAAGGTCCGTGGTAAAATGCTGGACAACAGATGGGTTGTGCCGTATAACCCTTACCTTCTGCGGATGTTCAATTGCCACATCAACGTTGAGGTTTGCTCTAGCATAAAGGCCGTCAAATACCTTTACAAGTACATATACAAGGGCCATGATAGGGCTTCTTTCAGCATCGACCAGCCCGACGCCAATGGTAACATTGATGAGATCAAAAGATACGTAGACGCAAGGTGGGTTACTCCTCCAGAGGCGATGTGGAGGATATTTGGCTTCCCCTTGTGTGCCAATGACCCGCCTGTCCTACAGTTGCCTCTTCATCTCCCGAATATGCACAGGGTGGCCTTCAATGAGCAAGCTCACTTGACCGACGTAGTCGCCTCTGAGAATGCTTCCAAATCCATGTTAACAGAGTATTTCAAAGCTAACCAAAACCACCCATGGGCTAGGAATATATTGTACAAGGATTTTCCTGGAAGGTTCACATGGCAAAAGGGTAAGAAGTATTGGAAAGAGCGGGTGGAGCGTTATCAGATAGGTCGAATTGTGTCTGCCAATCCTGCCGAGGGGGAGCGATACTATCTACGTGTGATGCTAAACCATGTTGCTGGCAAGACATCCTATGAGGACCTGCTTACCGTGGACAGTAGGCTATGCGGGAGCTTTAGAGAGGCTGCCGAAAGGTTGGGACTCATCGAGGCAGATAACACGCTCGACGACTGTCTTACCGAGGCAGAGCAATGGGCGATGCCATGTTCGCTCAGGAGGCTCTTCGCAACAATTTTGGTGCACTGTGAGCCAGGCGACGTGCGTGGTTTATGGGATAGGCACCTCGAGCCTATGTCTGATGACTATCGGTGATCACACATGTGCCCGATTGAGGTGGAACAGATGGTGTTGCTTGACATTAGGGGTATGTTGCAGTCCATGGGCAAAGACATAGCTGATTTCGCTCTTCCATGCATTGACGATGCGTTCGACCCAACCGAGGGCGAGGCCAGAGAAGTGATCGAGGAATCCAACATCGATTTTGACATCAATGACACTAAATTGGCATCGTCGCTAAACTTCGAGCAGAGGGTTGCATACGACGAGATACTAGCTGCTGTTGATGGCGGTGATGGGGGTGTGTTCTTTGTTGATGGCCCGGGAGGTACAGGGAAGACCTTCCTGTACAGGGCGCTGCTCGCCAAGGTTCGAAGCGAGGGAAACATCGCTATCGCTACCGCGACGTCAGGCGTCGCGGCTTCTATCATGCCTGGAGGCAGGACTGCCCACTCGAGGTTCAAGATCCCATTGAGTTGCGACGATGGGGCCTCCTGCACCTTCACAAAGCAGAGTGGTACCGCCAAGCTACTGAGGATGGCCTCATTGATACTATGGGACGAGGCCACCATGACTAAGCGACAGGCGGTCGAGGCACTGGACAACAGCATGCGCGACATCATGGGAAGACGGGACCGACCCTTTGGAGGAAAAACTGTTGTGTTTGGCGGGGACTTCAGGCAGGTGCTTCCGGTCGTCAGGAGGGGGTCCCGGGGTCAGATAATCGATGCAACCGTCCGAAGTTCACATCTATGGAAGGGTATGCGCCAGCTAAGGCTCGTCACCAACATGAGGGCTCATAATGACACCTGGTTTGCGGATTACTTGCTAAGGGTAGGCAATGGCACTGAGGAAGTTGACGATCAAGGAAACATACGACTCCCTGAAGATATTTGTGTGCCATCTACAGGCGAGGGTGACGACCTAGAGAAGCTGATTGACCATGTGTTTCCGAGACTAGATGACAACATGTCCGATCCGAATTACATGACTTCACGCGCAATCCTCTCCACCACAAACGACAACGTCGACAAGATAAACATACGCATGGTAGAGCGTTTTCGGGGAGAAGAAGTAATCTACCATAGCTTTGACAGTGCAGAAGACGACCCATATGGCTACTACGCTCCCGAGTTCCTGAATGGGTTGACTCCCAACGGTCTGCCTCCGCATGCACTCAAACTGAAGCTCAACTGCCCTGTCATACTTCTGAGGAACATTGATCCGGCTAATGGTCTGTGTAACGGGACGAGGCTTGTGGTCCGAGGTTTCGAGAGGAACGCCATCGACGCAGAAATCGTGATCGGACAACACGCAGGTAGGAGGGTATTCCTTCCTCGAATACCCCTATGCCCGTCTGACAATGACATGTTTCCATTCAAGTTCAAGAGGAAGCAATTTCCTGTAAGGCTTAGCTTTGCTATGACGATTAACAAGGCTCAAGGACAGACGATTCCGATTGTTGGCGTGTACCTACCTAATCCGGTGTTCTCTCATGGTCAACTCTACGTCGCGTTGTCTCGAGCCACCGCGAAGAGAAACATAAAGATCCTCATTGAGAAGGAGAAGGAGAAGGATAATGGCAAGAAGCAAAGTGGTAAATCAAAGAAGCGAAAAAGACCTTCCTTGTCCTTACAAACCTCGATGAAGAACATCGTCTATAAGGAAGTCCTGACAGGCTGAAGTCCGCACTTACGAAACCGGCGGGTTTTGAATATGACAATAGCATTTACTCTTATTCTACAGATAATTTGTTGCTCTGGAGCGCTTTTGTACAAATGTTTATCTTTGTTTTTTATTTGACTGCAATCTTTATTTAAACGTGTGCGACCACTATCAAATTAAGAATGCCCAGCTACAAATGTTTATCTTTGTTTTTTATTTGACTGCAATCTTTATTTAAACGTGTGCGACCACTATCAAATTAAGAATGCCCAGCTTCAGTAGCGTTGCTACGGGCCAGTGCACGTCATCTTCAATTTTATCACGTTTTGCTCAGACTCTGAGGATTTAGAGTATGCATCTATACAGTTTTGGCATCCAGTACACCTATGATTTGAACGCCTCAAGATGTAGGTATAGCCAATATGACCTGTTAGATAATAACATGAGACGACCGCCCCCTGTTTTAAGTCTATATGTTTCAGTTTGGTTAGTATACACTAGACAGATTTAATTATTGTGGCATTTTTGTCTATCAATAATGTGTGTGCATGTTTTCCTTAAGGAAACAACATATAGTTGTCTTCATCACCGGGAACACACTTTAGGTGCAGATCATGATATTTCAGTTGGGCAGTTTTGACATGGTACATTTTTTCAGTCAATATTTGTTTAACTTAAGCAGCAGTACTTCTCTCTTCAAATGACACTACGACACCATAAAGAAGTTGCATACATTTCAGCCGTTACTAATGTGACTACCATTGAAAATGTCATGTCAGACTCGAATCACATCGTAATAGTTGTTATAAAAAAACGTACTATTGCTTGCCCACACATTGAAGTACTACATTTTTTATTACCCTGTATTTCTGAAAACTTTGCTACCATGCCGGTTTGTTGCTAAACTCGTAAAGGTTTTCAAAATTAAAACTGTGGTTCCTAAACCCTGTTATGCTTTTGTTTGCAGCACAATATGGTGATGCACAGTTACCACTTACCAGTAAAAGTAGTTCCTGTTTTAATTTTGAGTGAACTGTTTGTTTTGGCCACGAGATACTTTTTAAGTTTAAGGCATTAATTAGTTTTTCTTGAATAACTTGTGGGTGCATGCAGAAAACACATACTTCAGCATTTAATTGAAAAGGCTACTATTCTTAAATAGTAGTCTCTGTTGTTTCTCTTAAATAGAGAGCTCATAGAATGAATAAACAGAAGTGTAGATGTGATGAATAGAGTAGATAGAAGTACTGATCTTACAATTCTGTCATGTGAAGTGCATCATCGATTACGTGGCAGAAAACTCCTGTCCAATTGAAGTGCATGGATTTTCTCAAGTTCATCACGTTTGAATGCAAACAAAAATAAGAAGGAATGTCAGGATGTAGTTTGTTGATTGTAAACATAAATAATATGGTAGCAGCCGCTTCTTGTTTTGAAAATTGCAGTGCTCGGTTGACTGTATCAGATTAAGAATGCCCTTTCGACTAATCCAAAATTCGTGGCTGTAATTTCAAATTGCAGTGCTCGGTGACTATAGCCAAGAAGTAAAATTTCATATTGCCTAGCTAGCCTGATGCATAATGAGTCATTTGAAATGCAGATGATGAAGGAAAACAAGTATTCGTCTGTCAGTAAGTAATAATTCTGTTAAGAACAGAACTAAAGGCAAGAAGAGTGCAGGTCAGAAAAAATTCAGATAACTGCAGGATAACGAAGCATGCATCTCTACTACGCCATATGTGCATAAAGTTCGGCAACCATTAAATCCCTAGCAGGAAACTAATGTGTGTCCCTAAACTTACATGTGGTAGTTTACTTCGGCATCGACTGAAACTGGCCTTGATTTCAGGTAACTGAAACTTAGGATGCGCATTGAAACTTAGTATCCCAATAGACTGCTCAGCTTCGATAGATGAAGGTTCTCCATCATTAGCCTTGTTCTCATCATCATATTTGGCTGATTCTTGCCTTTGATCTTGAACTACAGAAACCTGTAGTGTGGATATACTCAGTACATACTGACTGACAAGGTATCAGGAAAATAAAGGAGTAGAATACCAGAGTTTCAGAGGTAAATATTGACAGTAGCAGATTATATTATATGCTTATGAACAACTAACACTTGTAGGAATAACTAATACTAATTTAGTACTATGGAAAACACCACGGCTCAAAAAAAAAAAAACAATTACCTAACTCGCAAACAAATAAAACATTCTACTATATATGAAGATCGATCCGACCATAAGGTCTCTGATTATGTTGGATATCCCTGTACTACCTCCCTGTTTATAAGTATTAAAAAATACAGTAGTCAAATGTTTTATACTCCCATTCTGTCCCTCCCCTAAAAACTGAATCACAGGGATGTCATTGCTCTGCTCCAACAGAACAATTATTCCAATAGAACAATTATTCCAACAGAAAAACTAATCTAACAGAACTTGTAATCAGGATGTCACATTACATATGAATCAACTTACCATCATTTGTTCAGATGATGCAAAATATTTGTGCGTATAGGCCATGTTACAAGCAGAACAAAGTAAACATGAAGAGCCTCACCAGCACGATTTCGTGCAAGTGCTGGCGGCAGAGACGATTGCAGGGGGAAGCTGGATCTAGCAATGCCACACTGACGCCTCGTGGGCGACTTGTTGGACATGGAGCAGCAGAAGGCCCACGTTGCTTGACGACGAGGCAGCGGCGGCGGCTCACAGGATCCAAAACCGTCTTCCACGCCCATGGTTGTTGTCTCCGCGTCCGCCACGGCAGGCGTCTCCTCATGGCCAGCGCTGCTGCATCATTGGCCGATTGGCCGGCTCTGCTTGCTGCTCGTGGACGTTGTGTGCTCCCCTGATGCCGCCGGAATGGAACCACTGCTGCGGCGACGCCAGGATTGCAGGAGCCACCTCCCGGACCGAACCACCGTCGCGTACCAATGGTTGGAGAAGCACGTCGCGGACGAGAGCGTATCAGATGAGGGCTTCCTTGGTTCAGGGAAGACGGCGGCAGCAGGGATGAGGTCGAGGCGGAGCTCGAACTGGAAGGCAGTGGGCGTCGTAAATCCGAGCTCGGGGTGGGGAAGATGGTGGCGGAGGGTGGGATGGGGCAGGGCCGGCGGTGTGCAAGCGCCAGAGCATGGGCGGTACTTGGGTGCCGACGACCTCCAGCCGTCCAGCGGCGGCGAGCGGTGGACCACGACGCCCAGGCTGCATAGCAAGCAATCGAGAGGGGGGAGGTGGCGAGCAGCGGACCTCCAGCGGCGGCGAGCGGCGCACCACTACACCGGCGGGGCACCCTAATTCTTTTGAACGGATCGGGGAAGATAGGAGAGGCGCGAGTGGGAGGAGATGGGAGCGATTCCGTCGATCCACGGCTCCCCAGCAAGCGCGGCTCGAGGATGGCGTAGCTCTCGGCGAGGCGGAGTTCCTGGTCTCCTCGGGGAGGAGGTGGTCCAGCTGTGGGCCGCGGTGGGCGAGGTGGGTCGGCGGTTGTTGAGCTGCGCAGGTGGGCGGCGGTGGTTGCCTCCTTCGCAACAGCGCAGGAGGGCGGCGGCAGCGGCGGCGGCGGCGTAGTTGGGAGACGCACGTGGTGGGCGGCGCGGTGGGGAGAGGAGGGGGAGAGACTGAGAGGGACATCGGCCAACGCCATCGCGGGGGAGAGGAGGGGGATAGAGTGAGTGGCTGGGAGGGGGAGAGAGTGGGTGGGGAGAGGTTTTTTTTTCTGAGCATCGGGTGGGGAGAGGTGGCCCGTTTAACTCAGGCCGGACCGTGCCGTTGCGGGCCGGCCCATTTGGCCAGGTCTGGCTATGAGGAGGACAGGAGTCAGGGGAGGTCCGCATAAGTATAAGATTGTAGGGTGAAAAAAATGCAATTGAAAATATATGTGTTAGTCTCACTTTTGTTTTTATTATATATTATAGATGTTTATATAATACAGTATAAAATATCATTATATTTTGTATGTTTCACCTTTGTCCATCAGAGATAAACAGGGATGGACTCGAATGATGTTTTAAATATATCAACTGACATATGCACCGATGTAACGATGACGGCCCGGACCGAAACACCACGAGAAGAGGTGCTACACATGTTAACGTAAAAGGTGCATTATTTTATATTATTGTTTTTCAGAATATATGAGACAAGGATATGGATTTTGGAGATGCACAAAAAGAACCTATTGACAATGGTTTTGAAGCGACGTCGCTGAAAGGGACCACCGTTTTTTTTACAATATAATGATATGAAAGCGGTGATATCTCATAAAAAACAAAAAAGATGTCAAATTAAACTTCAATTATTATGCAACTATGACCATGTTATATTGTCTTTACCTGTGAAATTTAGCATGCATTATCTTTATATAACTTCATCAAACCATTTTATATAACTTCATTAAACTATTTTAGAAGCCCGTGGCAACGCACGGGCATTCTACTAGTAGATATATAAAGTTCGTTCAGCACATCAAACCATTTTATATAACTTCATTAAACTATTTTAGAAGCCCATGGCAACGCACGGGCATTCTACTAGTAGATATATAAAGTTCGTTCAGCAAAGGAAACAAAGTCATTGCACCGTATGCTGACTAGACTATACACATCCTTCCACCGATTGCCTAAGACCCCACGCCGATCTCATGGGGCCACTTGTGTACCGCGTGCACGGATCAAACGGGAGCGTCGGCCGTGCTGTCCAATTGGCTACTTGCGCCCTACTCTTGCTTTACTCACCCGTCGGCCCTCCTTTATAACAAGATATTGCAAAAGCGAGCCTCCCCCAAAACAGCGGCTCTCCCTCCCGAGCGCGACCTAGCCGCCGCCGCCGCCGCCACTCGCCGGCCGAAGCCTCCGCTGCCCCGCCGCCGGTACAGGAGCCTAGCAGCGCCTCCCTCCCTGGAGCAGGCGCTCCCACCCAGCAGAGCCGCCGCCGAGTCCATAGGCAGGTAGCCACAACTCCTTACTCCTTCCTCTTGAATCCCTCTGTTTGCTCATTTTTTCCTGACTTTTGTATTCGATGAGTACTTGCTGTAGATCTGATACTGTGAGAATATAACGATGATTATTTCTTGACGAGTACTCGCTTCATGATTTTTCCAATGCATGTTCACGTTTACATGTGAGAGGATTTTGCTTGATAGGTGTTTGTGATAATGCTTGTAGGGGCAAATGTTTACAAATTGTAGTTTCAATTTTTTTTCAGATGAGCAAATCTTTTGGTTTAAACACGTTAGCAGTGAAACATGCATTGATTGACGATTTAAGAAATCTTTTAGTTTCAGTTAAGTTGTTTTATCTGCACCGTCTTGACCTGAAAATAAAATCAAAGCTTAGCAGTGACATGCAATTTAAGAAAGCAGGAGCTTTGTCTTGGTTATACTGGCCGAAATTGGTTAACGCGTGGTATTAATGGCATGATAGATGTCCCAAACCTTGTTTATTACTGGGAATATAGTGGTACTGTTACGCTGTGTTGTTGATTTTAACAGTAAAACCTAAAATATTACCGTTTGAATGTGGTCGTTTCTCCTTTTGGTATCGGCTCCGTACTGATACACGTATCAGTAGAGCAAGCAAGCCGAATCCCTCCCTGCTTGCTCCTCATGAATTTTTCCGAGCTTATTTGATCGTGATTTGTCTTTCGTCTACCTGGCTGCAGCGGTGGTTCGGGATCTAGCCATGTCAACCAACAAGGGCGGAGGCGGAGGTGTGTTCCTGTTTGTCTTCTTCTTGAGCTGTTGACTCCTCTGGATTTGGGTTTTGATATTTGATCTTTGCGTTCTCTGAGCTTGTTTCTTGGTTCGTGGATTGCAGGGAAGAAGAAGAAGGAGGTGAAGAAGGAAACAAAACTGGGGATGGGGTACAAGAAGGATGATAACTTCGGGGAGTGGTATTCTGAGGTGCGTCTCCTTGCTTATCGCTGGCTTGGTGAGGTTTATTTACAAGTCGATTTGGGCGCATGGTGGATTGGTGGGTGCAATGTGGAAATAATTATGTAAGGTGCTCATAGTATCTGCCCAAGGCAAGATTTCATATGATGGCAGTGGGAAAAGTTCTATGTTGTGATAGCTTTAAGTTTGTTGACACATACTACTGCACTAATCTGCAATATTGGCGCACTTGTTATCTACTGCTTCCTTTTTTCTTTTTGAACTGTTCTACGTCAAATATTCTGTTTGTATGTTCTTGAAGAGAAACTACTGATCTTCCAGGATTTGACGGTGTTATAGTTTTTGCCTTTGAGTATCAGACATTCTATTAGCTTACCTGTGCTCTCGTGACTGGTACAGTGGTGATCATATTTATTGTTTCCAAGTTGTGCTTTGTCTCTTGCTTGTAGGGTTAGAGCAGAGAAGTTTCTTGCATTTTTCTTAGAGCGGAAACAACAAATGCAAAGGATTCTTCTATAATAAATAGAAACAACAAATGCAAGCAAAATTTCCTTCATACTGTAAATTAATCCTGCTCCTGGTAGGGGCTTCTTTTAAGCTTTTTTATTTGTTCGTCCAGGTTGTTGTTAACAGCGAAATGATTGAGTACTACGACATCTCTGGTTGTTATATCTTGAGGCCTTGGGCGATGGAAATATGGGAGTTGCTGAAAGTAAGTTCTATCAATATCATCTGGAATCTGAAATCCAAATGACCAAGCTGTATTTCACTGTTTCTTAGTAGTATATTCCCTTCTATGGAATGAAATATATGCATCCTTTCTTAAGAGTTGCCTCTTTTTCGGAGACTCACTTTGGCTGCCATCTGAAGCTTCTCTTATGCTTATGCCCATGTTGCTTCCTTTTCTTAACATCTGATAACACATAATCCTTAATGCCTCTTTTCAGTTTTTTATGTTTAAGTTCCATTTTTCCTTCATTGCTGTGTTGCTGTCTTGTTTGGAAGCTGTTATTGCATACGTTTTCTTATCATATCAATACTTTATGACTCTGAATCAACATCAGTAACCTTGCTGTTGCTGTTTCTGTTAGTTTTTATCTTTCAATTACCAAACGATAGCGACATTATTATCTTTTATTTGTAAGTAACATCAATATGATTTGGTGCAGGAATTTTTTGATGCGGAAATAAAAAAGTTGAAGCTGAAACCATATTATTTCCCTTTGTTTGTTACGGAGAGTGTTCTGCAGAAGGAAAAAGACCATATTGAGGGCTTTGCCCCTGAGGTGTGCCTTTTAGTCCATTTCTTTTCGGATGAAGTATTTTGCAAGTTAATATATTGGTTTAGTCAGCTATTTAGCATGTACAACTACGACAGTACTGTTGATAAATTAACAGTTGATAAACAATAGTGCCAACAGCTCCCACACCTGTGACGAAGTTTGTAAAGGTACCACTATGGACCAAACGAATAATTGTTTTCTTTAACCTTAACACACCTACTCCCTCCGTTCCAAAATAGATGACCCAACTTTGTACTAACTTTGTACTAAAGGTAGTACAAAAACTTTGTACTAAAGTTAGTACAAAGTTGGGTCATCTATTTTGGAACGGAGGGAGTAGTAAATTGTGTTTTACTATTTGCTTTGACCTGTGTAGTGGTTTTTATATGAATTCATGATATAGGACAGAAAACCAAAGGTATCGGAAACAATGTGCTTGGTTACCAGTTCATCATGATTCAGATTTATGAGTATTATGTTAATTATTTTTCTCTGTGCTTTGGTTCTAATTAGCTTGTGCCATATTTGCTTTATCTCTTTCATATGTCTTCTGAAGATAGTAACCTTTTCATTTGTCCTCCAGGTAGCGTGGGTTACTAAATCAGGAAAATCTGATCTGGAAGCTCCTATTGCAATCCGTCCAACAAGTGAGACGGTCATGTATCCATACTTCTCTAAATGGATAAGAAGCCACCGGGACTTACCTTTGAAGTGTAACCAGTGGTGCAATGTTGTTAGATGGGAGTTTAGCAATCCAACTCCTTTCATAAGGTAGCTCACTGTTTGGTGGCCCATCATCACATTTGTTTAGGCACTTCTCCGAGTTTGACTTTCTTATAGTGCCTGCAGAGCTCTGCCCCATCCCTGTCTTGTTAGTAGTTAATGGTGCGATAGTGTCTAATTGCATGCTTGATAATATATTAAATTATTGCAAAAGCAGTACATTCATTCGCAAAAAGCAGTGTATTAGCAAGATGGCTGTTGAAATGCTAAGCTTTTTAAGTGTTCCAAGGGTCAAGGACATCACATTTATTATTCCCATCAAAATCATGAAATTACTATAGTGAAACTTTCATGCTAATATTGAGATGATTGGTTGCTAGAACATTTGAAACAAAAGAACCAAAGGAAGGTAAATGAGCAGAATTTACACTGAAAATTTTCAATCTGGCCACTTTACAATTCCAGTATTTCTGTATGGTATCAATAACACCGACCATTTTTGTTGTTCATTTCTTTTTTGGGGTGAGAATTACCTTTCTTCATTTGTTACATTCTAGCAATCTGCTGCTCATTTACTCACAATCATGTTGATATTTTCACAATTGATTTTCTCAATGGATGTATAAACCGAAAATTGTAAATTCCATGCTCTGCAAAGCTTGTCATTATGGCTATACGATGTAATGCTTGTGACATGTCTGGACTAAACATTCGGCATCTGCTTTAAGTTATTTGACATGATCTGTAACTGTTCTCCTCAGGAGCCGTGAATTTCTTTGGCAAGAAGGCCATACAGTTTTTGCAACTAAAGAGGAGGCAGATGAAGAGGTATTACATCCTCCGTTCCTGAATGCATGGCATGTTGACTATTTATTAGGCCATATACACTTTAACCAAGATACAGGACTGCACTACCCCCTATTTATTAGGCCACTTATCACTATTAGGAGGCGGATAATTTCGTTTGTACTAATAAATGACATTAGCATTTGGAAATAACCAAATGGAGGGTATATACTCGTTGAAATTGTAAACTATGGAAACTTGGATCAGCGTTTCGACCTCTTGTGTGAATTGCACAACGCTACACACCCATAACTTTACTAGTAAGCTATAAGTTGTTATTCTGCTCGCAAAACTATTTAAGTCAGTCCTCATGGGTCGGAGTAACACCTGAATGAATGCAGTATTGTGATATCAGTTCTATGTTGTGTTCGATAAGATGATTTTATGAAATTTGCATGTTAGATATCAAATGGTTAACCAGTCATTTATGGCAATGTTTATCAGGTCCTCCAAATATTGGAACTCTACAGGAGAATATATGAAGAATTTTTAGCAGTTCCAGTGTCCAAAGGGAGGAAAAGTGAGATGGAAAAGTTTGCTGGTGGACTTTATACAACCAGTGTAGAGGTATGGATAAGAAACTGGTTGCTGCATGTAGCTTTTTTGAAGCTGTCCTGGTAAGAATACAAGTGCTATTTTCATTTACTGCAAGGTTAAAGTTTGTCGGTTGTTTCTCTTTAGGCCTTCATTCCAAATACTGGCCGTGGTATACAAGGTGCAACTTCACATTGTCTTGGTCAAAACTTTGCAAAGATGTTTGATATCACTTTCGAGAATGAAAAGGGTGAACGGTCCATGGTGTGGCAGAACTCTTGGGCATACACTACCCGCTCGGTAATTCTTGTATTTCTTCTACTCAAAATGGATTTTGCTGGGATTCTTTTTTTTATTGCTAAAGTTTTGGAAGTGGCGTCACTTTTTGAATCATATTGGTGCGCTTACTGCCTATATATCCTGTTGTGATGTAGATGTTGCAATAAGCTTATAGGTTTGATCATAAAAGATAAAATGTTGGAGAACAGGTTCATGGTATTTATGATATTTGGTTTTCAACATGAAACCTATTATCTTAAAGAAGTATAGTGTTAATGTTGCAAAGGCATTGACAGAATGGTAAATATGGAGTACTAGTGTGGGGGAATGCCGGTATAAACCTGGATGTATTTTTCTTTCCAAAATATATAGGTTTCGTTTAGAGGAATCTCGAAAGACAGGAGCTCTGCAATTTACGAGTAGAAATTGACTTTGCCTAGTGTAACTAGGGAAAGTCGTGCAATAACCAGTAGAATGCCCCCCTGCTCCAACAATGGGTATATTGTATGTAACGTAATTAATCTAATAATTTTGTAGTTCCATGTAATTCTATGTAATATCATGTCTAGAGTTGCCTAACTCAAAATAAGGTCTGATCCATTGATTTTTTTGATGAAAATCATGATGATGAGTCTTCCATTTTTGTTCTATCCATTGTTTTGTTGAGAACTTAGTGTGCCCTAATACCAAGCACTGGTACTACCTCCGTCCCACAATATGAGATTGTTTTTCAAGCTAACATAGCTTGGAAGACGATATTATATTGTGGGATGGAGGGAGTAGCTTTTAATGCTAGCCCAAAGTGTTGGCAATAGTCATGTGTTCCAACTTTGGCTATATCACGATTTTGTTTGTTAAAATAAATTATCACATAGTATACTCCCTCCATTCCATAATGTAGTGCGCCCGTGCTTCCCGAAATTCAAGTTTGAACGTAAATTTAACCAACGAGACCGATTGCGGTGGGAGCAAAAATTATATCACTGAATTCATATCGAAAATATGAATTCAGTGGTATAATTTTTGCTTCCGCCGCAGTCGGTCTTATTGGTTAATTTTACGGTCAAAGTTGAATCTCAGGAAACGCAGGTGCACTACATTGCGAAACAGAGGGAGTATTATTTTGCATATGTGATTTTTCAGTCGCTGAATGTTCTGTTTAGTTATGCTTCCATTTGTAATATGTAGGCTTTACACTCTTATTGCAGATTGGGGTCATGATAATGACACATGGTGATGACAAGGGCTTAGTGCTGCCACCAAAGGTGGCACCTATCCAGGTCATTGTTATTCCTGTGCCATTTAAAGATGCTGACACAACAGCTATTAAAGGGGCGTGCGAGTCGGCCGTTTACACCTTGAACCAAGCTGGGATTCGAGCAGATTTGGATGCTCGTGAAAATTACTCTCCAGGTTGGAAATATTCTCAATGGGAAATGAAAGGTGTTCCTTTGAGAATAGAGATAGGTCCAAAAGATCTGGCAAACAAGCAGGTATTGGTTATTTCTTAATCATGTGAATAATTTGCTCCATAATTTATCACATAGTATATTGTTTTGTGTATATGATTTTCATTTTGCGCTTTACAAATATTCACAATGGGCACTATTGCCTTTCATATCCGTCATACAATTCTGCCACCTTATGACAGGTTGCTCTCCCCCCTCATATAGCATGTTTTCTTTTGTTCCTATTTGTTGAAGATGCTAGATGTTTTGCTTCTTTAACTTGTTCCTGGAGCCTAACATGTGTGTATGCGCTCGTGTTCAAAATTTTATGAAAACTGACATACATTGGACTTAGGCCGTAACTACTTTTTACGTGGTGAAGCAAGTGGCTAATGTTAACATACAAATGTTAGAATTTAAGTACTAGGTATATTTTTAACAACCGACCCGAAATTAAAATTCTCTCTTTAGCTGTCAAGATTCCAATGAATTGTGATTAACCTTCTGTCTACTGATGACCTGTATCCTGTTCGTTTTGTTCTCTTACTGGGTTTTGGCAATTTTGAGACGGTTAGCAAACTATTTTTTTAGAACCCTTTTATAATTGAATCTCAAAATGGAAGGGAATCATTGATTCGTTGTGCATCTATGATATGTTTTCTTCACATCATTCTTATTTAATAATACTTGATATTCGAAAAGATACTGTATGTAAGTAATTTCCTGATTGTTCTGAATAATCAGGAATAAGCATTCATGTGTACTGAATAAGCCATTTGTTCTACAGTTCTTTACACGAAATATCTTAATTGCTGACTACTGTTTAGATCTAATGCTGCATGGACTGAGTTCTCCTTTAAAAATAGATTTGGTGGGACATCTTAGTCAGAGGAACTGTTGTGTGATTCCTTGAATTAGTATATACAGATTTAGAGTTATTTTGACTTGCCTGATTAACCATATGATTTCGCCCACAAATTGGTTCATCTTTGAAGAATTGGATTTGTACAGAATTGTAGCAAAGATTCAAAACCCTTAATTTCTTACCATTTCATGAACTTCCATTTGCCAGATAAATGAAATATAATGTTTTGTATTTACAGGTGCGTATTGTCCGGCGAGACAATGGTACAAAGGTTGATATTCCTTCAACCGACTTGGTTGAGCAGGTTAGAGTGTTGCTGGATGGGATTCAAGTAAACTTGTTGGAAACAGCGAAAGCAAAGAGAGACGCCTGCATTAAAATCATCAGCACCTGGGATGAATTCATAGCGGCTCTCAACGACAAAAAGTTGATCTTGGCTCCATGGTGTGATGAAGAGGTATTTTTATTTCCTGCCCTACATTTTTGCTATTCCCCTCCCACCCTGATATTTTTCAGTTCTTAATAACTAATAGGAACTAATTACTATGGCACACATGTTTGTATCTAGCGTATGTTATGCACTTCACTATACTGCAAAGCTGGTTGTAGTAGGAGTAATGGGATTTGCACATTTGTGGAGGTTGTTTTGATACTTGTATTGTATAGCTAAACCTTGATATTATATAAAACTCCACAAAGTTGGTGAAGCTGAAGCTAATGCATGGAGGAGGAAGTTCTAGTTTCAGTTTGCTCATCACCTGATAGCTCCATTTACAATCCAGGCATACATAAGATTCAGAGCACCCCTACTTTGTTAGGTCACTTATTGCTCTTGGATGCTGTTTGTGCTCTCTAGTTCATATTAGTAAATGCTGTTGTTAATTACCATGATCCTCATGAACGGGAGGCGGAAAAATTATTTCAAATCATATTAACCGCAGGATGACTTGTTCGAGTGGAGGACTAGCATTTGGCACACATTCTATGTTGCTGTTGTTAATTGCAAACTCTGGCATGTTTAGCATACAATTTCTTCCCTTGTGCTGTGCAGGAGGTGGAGAAGGACGTGAAAGCTCGGACCAAAGGTGAACTTGGGGCTGCGAAAACATTGTGTACTCCATTTGACCAGCCAGATCTTCCTTCCGGTATGCTATGCAGACAGTGGTGCTTTTTATTTCATTTGGATTTCTCTTTTGCTGTACTTCCTGCAAATGATGCTTCCATTTATGCCGCACTAACCTTGACATTGATGTTCTGCACAAAACTTCAGGAACCGTGTGCTTTGCTTCCGGAAAGCCTGCTCAAAAGTGGTCATTCTGGGGTCGCAGCTATTGATCTGTGTTCTGTCACCTTATACATTGGCATTTTCGTGGATCGTTTGCTCTGGCAAAGCTGTTTATTTCTTATATATACTACCTGATTTTTGAGTAATGCTTTCCTGTGATACCTGTAACTGCGGATTAGTTGTCCATTTGCTATTTCGTAATGATTGCATGTTGATCAGTTCGGTGTCGAGAAATATACATTGTGTCAATGTTGAGGATATCACTTATCATAAGCGTTTCGGTCTGCTGGGGATTAGAGATTGGCTATTAATCGATTTTTGTGTGTGCAAATTCCAGGTTCCTAGCCCTAAAATATGCTTATATTCAACACAAAACAGTATTGGATATAAGTGTTACCTTAATTACTTGCCTTGGAATCCTTGTACAATGGCAAGCAAAATAGAACAATAATATATATACATAACAAGGTCCAAAAAACACAATTAGACATAGTTCTTGCACACACGGTGATAGCTATAAATTGGCACTACCGATAAATGGTGATGAAGGCATAATCTTATTGATCTCACCCGAGTAGTGATGATAAATCAGACGATAAATCACTAAATTGGTTGATGTTTTGAACAGTGCATTCTGTATTGCCACTGCATAAAGTGCCTGAGTTAGACCCAGGTGCCCCGTCGAGAGCAGGGTGTTGAGCGAAAAAGTAAAATCTATAGAGTTGGGGACTAATGAGTTGTGCGCTCGCCTTTCTGCTTCGTCTGCAGATCGGATTCCTTCTCTCTGCTCCATCCAGGCTTGGATGAATTAAGAGCTCTTACCCATCCCCAAAAGTCAAATTTAATGGACTTTATGATTTGGAAAATTAAACTTTGTCTGGTCCATCATCGAACCTTTAATTCCTTGAAAATATAACTTTTCAACGTAGCCCAATAGTCCATATTTGCTCCATGCAACTATGTGTAAGAATGGGGGAGCTATAGTGCATGTGTTGCCGCCGCCCGTGGTGCCTCCCAGCAGTCCTCCGCCGTCTTCTGTGAGATTTTGGCGATTTTTTCTCACCTTTTTGTCTTACCCATCGTCTTTGGCAACGTTGGAATATCTCGCTGGGGACGCCCTGGTCCATGGAGGATGAATTTCGCCCGAAAGCCTCTACCAAATTACTTTTGCAGAACATCTATCTCGACCTAGTGGCAAGAAGTTGTTGGTCGCGTGGAAGGAAGAGAAAGAAGATGAATAAAGACTTCCATGTGGTAGTTTGGTGAGGCGAATTTTCGTGTTTTGACCCTTTTCAAATACCAATTCAGGATGTGACCCCGATAGGAAAGAATTTTGGGATTTGACCTTTTCACTACCGCCAGGGGTTCTGGCGGTAGGGTTAGACAGGCTACCGCCAGGGTCCCTGGCGGTAGGGTGCGACGGAGGGGGATGGCGGCCGTTTGCCCGAGCTAACATGGATAAGTACCCTGCCGCCAGGGACCCTGGCGGTAGCCTGTCTGACCCTACCACCAGAACCCCTGGCGGTACGGGGTGGCTTGGGTTTTTGCCTCGGGAAGTTTCTGTAACGAAAAATCGCAGTGCCCTAGCGGTAGGTTTCAACCTACCGCCGGGGGGGGGGGGGGGATTCGCGGTAGGCTCTGTGACCCTACCGCCAAATGGCTTGGCGGTAGGGTCCTGTGGGTTTAGGTTTTTACAAATTTTAGTGAGTGTTTCTTTTGTAAAGTTTTATCACAGGTTTCACATAGTTTCACAAATAGCAAAATATGAGCTCACATATTAATAAAGGTTCCACATAGCAAATATCAAACAGTTTACACATAGTTTCACAAGTAGCAAATAGCAAATAGTAAACTTGTCCACATAGTTTGACAACCCCAACTAACGCAAGTAGTTTCACAAAAAGCTTTCGCAAAGCCAACAAACAGTGCAACAAGTTCTTAAGACAAGTTTATAGAGCGGGCAGACATCTTCAGAGCCCCTTGTATGTTAGGCCTGGACATGGAGACAGATACAACAGTGGATCCACCGGTTCAGGCGGAGGCGGAACGCTGGTCGGCATTCGACCGTTCAAGCACTCCCACCTTGCCTTGCCCGCTGGAGTTTTCGCCTCTGCCCTTCCCCAGCTGATGATATCGAACGCCGATGCACTTGGGGGCGGCATCCTGGATCTCTCCTCCGCATTGCTCTTGAAGTAGATTCTCCAGCCCAAATTGCGTAGCTCCCAGTTGGAGTGCTGCTTGGCAGCTTCAATGCTCCCTTCCCGACGGACATGGGAGATAGTTGGATCTCCCTCCATCTCTGCAATCACTCTCTTCCACTCCTTCACACTCTGCGACCAACACTTCACATCGTCGAGGATCCGCTCTGCCCTCTCGTGCCACCACATTGTCCTCGTCGCCTCTAGGACCTCGTCTGAAACAGCTCCCACCGGCTGCAGAAGCTCGGGGAGGGCCTCGTACAGGTACGACAGTGGCAAGGCAGACGAGTCGTGTTGGAGATGAATGGGCGATGGTTGCGCCACGGTTGCAGACCTAAACATATGGATGCATAACAGAAGCTCATCACAAAAGTTCATCATTAACTAAATAAAATACATATATCAAGATGGTTCAAATGCATCATATCATATCATATCATATTTCTCCAACAAAAACCATGAACTAGGGTTCATCTTGAGGGGTTAACCATCTTTACTCCAACAAAATCTACTACTTGCATCATATAAGACCCACATGCATCCTATATCAAAACAAATATCTCCAATATTCATCATATCATAAATTTTCTTAACAAAAAAATTAAGAACTTGAGGGTTCAACATTTGTTCTCCAACTATATCCACGACTTGCATCATAGCATATCAACATGCATCATCATATCACAATAAATTCCTCCAACATGCACCATATCAAAAAAAAAATCCTCCCAAAATAATATGAACTAGGGTTCATCTTCACATAACCATGCCAACTAGTGACTAGAGTTCATATCTAACACAATATAACATCTATAATCAACCTAAATCAATCCTAGGGTTCAAAATATTTAAATCTAGTTCAAAAAGGGGAGTGATTTGAATCAAGTAATGCGACGAATCGGAACCTATTTGACTAAAACTAATTGGAGGGATCGAATGAGCTTACTCTTTTTTTTCCTTCGGGGCCATCTCGATTCGCAAAAACGGTGAAGAAACGACGAAGATCAGAGGGGGGGGGGGGAGTGGAGGAGATGAGAGAGGGGGCGAGAGGAACAACTCCTCTGTTCTTGGGCGGCTGGGTGGGGGGAGAAGGGGGTGGGGCGGCCGGCCCGCGGCTTATAACTGCCCACACCCTACCGCCAGGGACTCTGGCGGTAGGATGGGACGGAGGGGGGACGGAGGCCGTTACCGGTGCCGACGTGGATAAGTTTTCTACTTCCGCAGGTTCTTGCTGTGGGCTATAGAATCCTACCGTCGGGCCTCGTGGCGGTAGGAGAAAGGGTCAAATCTCGATTTTTTTTCAAACGGGGGTCAGATCTCGAATTTATCTTTACCTAATAATAAAGCAAATTGGGTTTCTTTCGCTCGTCATGGAATTTTTTAGAAAAGTCCCTCTATTTCAGAGAATTCAACCCGTAGTCCTATTTTAAGTTAAAATAAATCATTTTTTCATATTTTACACAAAAGTCCCTGTGTTTTGTTGAAATCAAGCCGTAGTCCGGATTTAAGTCACACCCGAATCGTTATTTTACATTTTTCGACCCCCCTGATGTTTTAGGTAATTCATCCTTGGATCATATTTAAGTCAAATAATGTTTTTTGAAATCATCCATATCTTTTAAATCGTAACTCCAATTTGAACATGTTATATATGAAATTTGATTAGAAAAATATGTAGAATATGAATATGAGATTATTTTCACCTATTAAGTATTTTTAATTGGAATATATTTAAGTCAAAGAAATGATTTTCTAAATCATCCGTATCTTTTAAACCGTAACTTCGATTTTAACATACTATATATGAAATTTTATTAGAAAAATATGTGGAATCTAAATATGATGTTAATTTTACCTGTTAAATATTTTTAAAATATCGTTTTGGGAGCAAACTTATAATTCATGGTGTAAGATCCGTTTTCCTTTCGTACCGGTGGCGACCCGGATTGCAAATAAACACCCCACTGTAACATATAGGGAAAAGAAAACATCGATAACTACACATGCATACCTCTGAAAAATTTCACAGGGGAAAACAACAGATTTCTCATCGCGAGAGTGAGAGAAAGCGAGAGAGAGAGGGGGGGAGGGAGGGAGAGGGAGGAGAGAGGGAGAGAGAGAGACGCCTTAGGATTAAACATATTCAAACACGTTCTTTTTGTTTTGTGTGAACACCGAGGCCATCGCTGGCGAGGGTGAGAAGGAGGATAAGCGGCAACACAAATATGATGCCTCGCAAAAATAAAGAAGATGGACCTATTATGGTCTTGGGTGATGGTTGTTGGGTTAAGAGTGTGTGTTATGTTTTCTCTCCTGTTGCAACGCACGGGCTCTTTTGCTAGTACCACAAAGGGTCAAAACACGAAATTTTGCCTTTGGTGATGGGCTAGTAACTTTCTAAAAAGAATGGGGAATTAAAATACAATAGATATGATGGGGAACTAAGTTATGGAGAATGTGCTAAAGATGCTCAACACCTACTTTCTGATACCAAACATAGTCATCACCGCCCCATTGTTACAGGCAGCTGCTCGAGCATGTGCATGCACATGCATGTAGCTGCGGGGACAAACAAGAGTGCATAGCAAAAGCGAGAGCACCAATTCAGAGTATGTAGAAAATTATGAGATGGATGAATATTGTGTTGTTTCTGTTGTATTGATCTCTTCCTCCATCAGTTCGGACTTTTGAATGAGTTGGCTGGTGCATGAATTCAATATGGTATCCGAGCCAAGAGGTCTTGAGTTCAAGACCCTGCCAATGCAGTATTAAATAAAAATGATTCTGCGGCCTACATCGATCCCACGTCTAAGGACTAAAATAGCCTAGACGTGAGGGGGAGTGTTGAAATATATTGCCCGTCTCCCTCCATCAGTTCAGACTTTTGAATGAGTTGGCTGGTGCATGAATTCAATAGAGTACACACTTGATTTCGTCCTGGAAGAAGTAGTAACATGTGCACTTGTGCCTAACCATGTGGAGGCTGTGGTTGTCGCCACGCACAATCTCTATGCCAGTGAGCATGACAAACAGCGTGTCATCGGCATCAAAGGACTTGGCAACACAGAACTTGCCGGCGCCGAGGCTCACCAGCTCGGCAGTCATCAGGCTCCAGCCCTCCTCCGTCAGCGTGTTCAGATCTTCAAAGACATGCTGCATGACGGGCTGCTGCTGGTCCCGTGCCATGGCGGAAAGGTTCAGCGCGCACAGGTGGAAGTTAAGGCTGCGCGGAGAAGCCGAACCACAGGTCGAACTCGGGGACGTAACGGGCTCCCTCGTGGAGGGGCATCATCCACTCCCCGATGCGCCGCCATTGCTCCACGTGCCTCGATGTGTCGAAGCAGTAGGTGCCGATGTTCTTGCCTAAGTTGGCTCCCCATGACACGTAGATGGTGGGGCAGTCGTTGGCATTGACGGTGGTCGCGTGGGAGGCGACGTCGGAGTAGGAGGGCTCGTAGCCGGGCCGGAAGATGAAGGGAGGCGGCGGGAGAGTCCGCCAGCGCCAGCCCCTGTGCATGTCGCGCACCTCCTCACTGCCATGCCTAGGCCCGTACTCGAGGACCTCGAAGCAGGATCTGGTGTTGTCCCGGTCCTCACCGAAGCAGGAACTGGTGTTGTCCTGCATGGTCCCGCCGGTGCACCTCTCCATGGCGTAGAAGCTGTTCTCGGCGGCGCCGGGTGATGTGTGCACCAATGCCGTAGGTTTACTTGGGGCGACTCCAAGTGTTGAACAAAAGACAAGCATAACCATTTGTTTTGACGCAAGTATACCAGAGGCTTCAGATTCTAATCTTCCGGCTGTGCTACAACTTGGCTCTTTCTTCTTTGAGGTTTCGCCGATGGAGCCGAAGAAGGACACGGTGAAGCCAAACTTTAGAACCCCTCCAAAGTGCACTAATATTGGTAGTATTTCATGTCCGGTGAAGTAGTTTCAAGCATGCAAGCAAATAAGTAGTTCTTTTATTTTAAATTCATCATGTGTGATCAGCGTGGCCGGTTGATTAAGTAGCTTTCTAATTAAAGAATACTACTTGAGAATAGGAGGGTCCACGTACAGGTTTTTTTTGAGCAACAAACAGCGAGGAAGGTCCCCATTGTAATTCTCATTTTCATTTATAAGATGGGGCAGTTACAAATGGATGTACAGGATGGATCAAGTTAGAAAAACAGAAAAGAAAATCTACAAATGATCTAGCCAGCTTTGCATTCCCTCCTTCAATCCAGGTTTTGCCTTCTTAATGATCATGCTGAAGTGCTTCTTGAACATAGCAATACAGTATGCCATATTCTTGTCCTTGTGATAAAAAATGATGCTATTTCTGTGCTTCCATAGACTCCAGCAACCAGCAATTAAACACTCTTTAAAACATCCATAAGTATCTTGTTTCCTACCCTCCAAGAGCATTTCCATCAGGTTATAATCAGTGTCCCATTGATATCCAATGTTCATCCAGAAGTTTTGGCTGAAATCACAGCTAAAAAGTAGGTGCATTAGATGTTCATTCGGTTCATCATCACATAACTCACATTTACTAGTCTCTATGTAGAAATTCTTCCTTTTTAGTAGGTCTCTAGTGTTCAATATATCTTGCAACAGGAGCCAAAAGAAGAATTTCTGCCTGGGGATGGAGCAAGACTTTCATATCCACTGATATGGTTTAGGAGCATCAGGAGGATTTCCCAAGTATTCAAGGTATATTCTCTTATTAGAGTACTTTGAGCCACCCCAATGAAATTTCCATGAATCAGGTGTTTGCTGGTTATCTCTGCTATTGATTACCACTCTAAGATTGTTACTTTGTTGGACTGCAATTGTGGACATAGGAAGATGAAACAGGTCAAAGAATTCACTCTCTTCCGAGTTGCTGGCATATGCAAGAGTGATATCCGAATTTATTGCATAAGAATATAGCTGGGGCATAGACTGTGTAAGTATGTGTGAGCACCATTTATCTGACCATAACTTGATTGAATTACCATTCCCAGCATAGCAGATAGTCATATCCTTGAAATCATTCAAGATAGAGCAACAGTCTCTCCACCAGAAGGAGCCCACCCTAGTAGGGAAACTGGGTACCTCACCATTTTCATAGTAGTTGTTCCAGATAAGGTTAACCCAGGGAATATCATGCTTATTAAAGAATTTGAAGAGGAATTTTGTAAGCAGAGTTTTGTTTTGTATTCTTAGAACTAGTACTCCCAGACCCCCTGCTTTTTTAGGCAAACAAACATTATCCCATTTGACAAGGCAGATTCCTTTTTTATTCATATCTTTGCCATACCAAAGGAAATTTCTACTAGATTTTTCAAGATGGTCCAGAATGGTGAAGGGAACTCTGATGCAGCACATAGCAAAAATTGGTATAGCTGCAACAATGGACTTGAGATGTACAAGCCTCCCAGAGTATGACATCATGGAGGCAATGCCAGATAGCATGTGGTCAAGTCTTGATACCATGGGCATCAGATCAGAAACTTTAGGCCTTGTAGATCCCATTGGTAAACCAAGATATGTAAATGGCATGGCTTCTTTTTTGCAGTTAAAGGTGTTTGCCAGTTCCTGAGCTTTATCATCAGAGATATTGATAAGTACCATAGAGGATTTACTGTAGTTTACTACAAGCCCAGTGAAATTGGAAAAATTATCAAGGATCTCAATAAACTTCCTGATTTGTGCCACATCAGCTGGCAGGATAACTAGAGTATCATCAGCATACTGTATGATGGGGTAGCTTTCAGTAAAGTTGGTCTCAATAGGCAAAGAGAGTAGATCATTCCTCCATGCTTCATTAACCACGATTTGTAATAATTCTCCAACCATAACATATAGTAAAGGGGAGAAGGGATCTCCTTGCCTGACACCACATTTGCATTGAATGCACTTTCCAGGCACACCATTTAGTATGACAGATGTTGTGGCAGTAGATAGGATAGATGTGACCCATCTAATCCATTTGCCGCTGAAACCCAGATGCTTCATCATGAAAAGGATGGACTTTTAATTTACCTTATCAAAAGCCTTAACAAAGTCAATCTTAAAAATGATGATTTCTTTCTTGGACTTGTGACACATATGTATGTATTCAAAACTCCAAGCAAGGCAGTCTTGAATATTCCTTGACTTGATAAAACCATATTGATTCTTGCTAATTCTAGATATAATAATCTGTTGTGCTCTGTTAGCAAGAAGTTTGGTAAGAATTTTGATAGGCATACTAACAAGAGAAATTGGCCTATAATCATCAGGGGTTTCAGGATTATCATTCTTGGGTATCAGAGTAATATAGGCAGTGTTAACAGGTGCAAGTGATACAATTTCATTGTAGAAATCATTGATGAATTTGTAGAAATATTGCTTGATGATGTGCCAATATTTCTTCATAAATATGCCATTGAAACCATCAGGTCCAGGGGATTTGTCATTAGGCATATTTTTGATGATATCATCAATTTCTTCATTGGAGAAAGGTCTGTCATAATCATGTAGATCATCATCCATAGCAAGATGTGATATATCAAAGTTTTATGTGTAATTTGTAACAGTGCCTATCTTATTCTTGAAAGATGCCCAAATAATAGCAGCTTTATGGTCATGATCAAATGCTTGCTGTCCACGTACATGTTGTGCCAGTTAGCTTGTTTTTTTTCTTTCTCTCCGAGATGTAAAAGGAGGGGATCTTCGTATTAGTTTGAGACAGTTAGTAGTTTAGGCCCTTATGGTTAGCTGATGTCTAGGATATAAAAGGCAGCGTCCTGAGTCTTGTACGCAGATTAGTTTGGAGTTGAATAAAAAACCTAAAAAACGCCTCACGGTGAGGGGCACCAAAGATGCGTTCTTGCGATTCCTAGGGTTTCGTTGCTGCTGTTCCTGTGTTGATCTCGTATCAATATTCGGGACAAGCCTACTCCTTTGGTTTTTTGCTACATTGTTTTGATCCAAAGGCTTTTCTTCTTCTACGTCGGACTGTTTTGTTTCTACGCTGGTTGCTGTCACTATTCATTGATATTTTGCAAGTACCGTGAAAGATCGGACCAACCAGCGACTCGTCGTCTAGCCGAGTCTACATCAAGTGGTATTAGAGCTAAGGTTGTTCACGGTATTGTGTTGATCAAGATGTCGACCTTGGTCAACAAGGAAGACGAGGTTGCTGCTGATTCTCAGGAAGTTGTATGTCCAATGTACGCGGATGATATTCCTCAAAATATTCGGGATGGTTTTGACCACACATGCAACTACATCAAGCAATGTCATGATGCGCTCGGCAAAAGCATAGATGTCCTGATCACTTGGTTCGATGGTTTGGCAGACATCATCAATATGCCGACAACGAATTCTGCACCATCACAGACTGCTCCGGCTGCTCCACTGTGTTATGCACCACCGGATCGCGATGGACATGCCGGCGTGCATGATCGCCATTTGGCGGCACCTCATGTTGGAGATGATGGTCTTGATTATGGCGTTGACCAGGTAGCGGGGTACGCTCCACGACCACGACACTATGAGCCTCGTCCTGAAACATCCTTCGTGGTGGAGTGCATGACCGAGTTGGTCAAGCTGTGCGTGTGCCTTTGGACGATGGAATTGGACGCATACAAATTTCAATCCCTTCGTTCTCCGGCAAGTGCGAACCAGAAGGCTATTTGGAGTGGGAGATGCGTGTTGATCAAATTTTTGGCGCCCATCATTATAGCAAGGAGAAGAAAGTTCAACTTGCTGGAATTGAGTTCACCGGTTACGCACTAATTTGGTGGAGTCAAATTTATCGTTCAAGACATCGCCCGATGACTTGGAGAGGTATGAAAGAATTCATGAGGCGACGTTTTGTTCCCGAGCACTATAAAAGAGATATGTATAACAAGTTGCAGCGGCTCTCTCAAGGCAATATGAGTGTTGATGAATATTACAAGGAGATGGAGTTGCTTATGATACATACATGGACGATGGAGGATCCGGAGGCAACCATGGCACATTTCTTTAATGGAATAAATATTGAGGTGCAGGATCGTGTTGAGATGGTGCTCTACTACAACATACAAGATCTTGTGCACCAAGTCGTGCGTGCAGAACAATAGATTAAGCGACGCCAAGTTAGCACAGTTCCCAGTACCACTTTGAACACATGGCGGCGCTCGCAACATAAGAGTGAGGATGTAGGTCCTACACTACTAGGAAAAGGGCTATAGATGGGATGGACACTAATGGCACACCTGTCAGGTGGTGCGCCATTAGTATATACTAATGGCGCACCATGCTCTGGTGCGCTATTAGTGTGGAAGACACTAATGGCGCACCAGGCACAAGGTGCGCCACTAGTAACAATTATTTTTTAATTTTTCCAAACTTCTAATGGCGCACCGTGGCACAGTGCGACATTACTAGTGTAAACTAGTAATGGCGCACTGAGCCACGATGCGCCATTAGAATATACACTTTTTTTTCAAAACTTCTAATGGCGCACCAGAAGCAGGTGCGCCATTAGTAACCAGGGTTACTAATGGCGCATTTGCATCTGGTGCACCATTAGTAAGCTGGGACCAACAAGGTATTTTGGACAGCCCACCTACCCACTCACTTTCCCCACTTCATTCTCTCCACCTCCTCCTCCAAGCTTGTCTCGGCTGCCTCCTCCCCCTCACCTCATTTGCACCATAAGTTCATCCAAATTAAGTGGTTAAATTACCTTTTTTTGATAGGTAAGTAAGGGGGGAAGCTATCTTTATGTTGTTCTCCCTCTCCAACAACGTGCACATGCACTTTTTGTGGCCTAGCTAGATCTATGTATGTTCGTGGTGTTGCATATGTTTGTGGTGTTGCATATATGTTTGTGTTTGCAGGTACCGGTATTTGAAATGCGATAGTTGCCAATATTTTGCCGGAATGTTGATTCATTTCCGTTTCGGCAAGAATTTTGGCACTATGCATTCTTTTTGGTCCTATTTTTAGGAAAAGTCATGCCAAATTTTTTCTTGGTTCTAAAATATCGTTTTGCTCTACCCCGTAGGCGACCATGGTCCGCACGATGACCGAAGGCATCGTGAATAGGTTTTTGAGCTCCGCTAAGGCCGAGATGTTTCAAAAGAACGAGACGAAGATAAGATGTCCGTGTCAAAGATGCAAGATGAAGAGCCTTATTGCGGACCCGGATTCCGGGCAGATGCGGGACCACCTGCTCTTGCGTGGTTTCATGGATGGCTATCGGTGGCAAGGTGATGAAGATGACTATGAAGTCGTCCATGGGGGCCGGGCGGCAAGAAATGAGCAAGACTCGGGCGGGCGAGAAGACGAAGAATCTCCAGGACATGATCACGACAGTGATGCTGTACACAGTCATCATGTAGAAGATGCAGGACATGATGATGAGGAAGATGCCGGAGCAGACAAAGGGCATGATCATGAAGATGAAGATGCCGGCGGAGCAGACGACGATGGACCATCGATGGGCTGGGTGCAAGACCCTCATGTTCAAGAGCTGCTTCTCAAGCAGACGGATAACGCAAGAGCTGCCGCCCGAGAGAAAGCCAAGCTGGATCAACTGGAGATAGACGCGGTTACTCCATTGTATGAAGGATGCAGGCCCGAGGATACCCGCCTGAAAGTAACGCTCATGGATCTGGAGATGAAGGTAAAACACAAAATGACCGACGCATGCTTCGACGAGAACATGTCATTCTGGCACGAACGTCTTCCCAAGGGGAACAAGTGCCCGACCAGTTTCGAGGAGGCGAAGAAAATCGTGTGTCCTCTGGACTTACCGGACGTGAAATACCATGTGTGCATGAACAATTGCATCATTTATCGGGACGAGCACGCGGAGTCTACCATATGTCCGGTGTGCGGCGTCACTCGATACAAGAAGAGGAAGAAAGCTCCTCGAAAAGTGGTGTGGTACTTTCCGATCACTCCTCGTCTGCAGCGGTATTTCGTGGACCCTAAGGTAGCAAAGCTCCTGCGTTGGCACGCGGATAGGGAGGAGAAGAAGCGAGAAGATGATGGAAATGATCCGGAGATAAATAAAAAAGACAAGATGCTGAGTCACCCAAAGGATGCGAGCCAGTGGCAAGCGTTGAACTTCGAACACCCAGAATTTGGGAAGGATCCAAGGAACATTGTGCTGGGCACGAGCACCGATGGAGTCAATCCGTTTGGCAGCCAGAGAAGCACACATAGCACCTGGCCTGTGTTTGTGTGGATGTACAACCTTCCCCCCTGGTTGTGCATGAAGAGGAAGTACATTCACATGAGTATGCTAATCGAAGGACCAAAACAACCAGGGAACGACATCAATCTGTATCTGGGGCTGCTAAAAGAGGAGCTAGACACGCTGTGGAAAACGGCATCCAATACGTGGGACGCCGCAGAGAAAGAATATTTCCCTATGAGAGTCGCACTGCTCACAACGGTGCACGACTATCTCGGTTACGGATATCTCGTGGGGCAGGTGGTCCACGGATTTTCTGGATGCGTCAGGTGCATGGATGACACAATGTATCGCCAGCTAGATAGAGATCTCGGGTCTTCAAAAACCGTGTTCATGGGACATTGAAGGTGGCTTCGCGACGATGACCCGTGGAGGAAACGCAAGGGTTTGTTCGATGGTGAAACCGAACCCCGGAGACGCTCGCGTACGAGGAGCGGCGAGGAAATAGACCAGCTGTTGAAAAATTGGAAAGATTTCCCACTGCCAGGAAAGAAGCAAAAGGCGCCAGAGCCGGGAAAGAAGCGAAAGGCGCCAGAGCCGCTGCTAAAGGTATGGAAAACGAGGTCTGTTTTCTGGGACTTGCCGTACTGGAAGATCCACCGTGTTCCTCACAGCCTTGATGTCATGCATATCACGAAGAACGTGTGCGAGAGTCTGCTTGGTACCCTGCTCAACATGCCAGAGAGGACCAAAGATGGGCCGAAAGCAAGGGCAGACTTGAAATCAATGGGCATCAGGGAGGAGCTTCACGCTAATGATCATGATGATGATGATGATGATGATGAGGCGAAGTAGGACACAGAAAGTCGTCACAAAGGCAAAAAGGCCAAGAAGACCAGAAATGACTACCCTCCCACGTGCTTCACTCTAAGTCAGGAGGAGATCGAGCAGTTTTTCACCTGCCTCGTAGGAGTAAAACTTCCTTACGGTTACGCGGGGAAGATAAGCAGATACCTAGACCCAGCGAAGCAGAAGTTCAGTGGGATGAAGTCTCACGACTGTCACATGCTGATGACGCAGATACTCCCAGTTGCAATCCGTGGGATCATGGACGCGCACGTCCGTGAAATGCTATTTGGCCTATGCAACTTTTTCGACGTCATCTCTCGGAAGTCGGTTGGCGTGAGGCAACTTAGAAGGCTACAGGAAGAGATCGTGGTGATACTATGCGAGCTTCAGATGTACTTCCCGGCCGCATTCTTCGACATTATTGTCACGCCCAATATGCGACCCTATCCAAAAGGAACTCGAAGGTCCCACCAAGGATAGACCTGCATATTGAAACGCTTTTGCAAGGTGGATATCATTACATCAACATTACATAATAGATGGGGATACATACATAAGGCATACAATGCCACACGAATACAACATCACAATACATAGAGCATCATCCAACTACGGATGAAACACAAACAGAAACTCAAACGACATCCACCCTGCTAGCCCAGGCTGCCGACCTGGAACCTATCCCCTGATCGAAGAAGAAGCAGAAGAAGAACTCAACGCAAGCAAGCATCGCTCTCGCGTCATGATCATCGCAAAACCTGTACCTGCAACTGTTGTTGTAGTAATCTGTGAGCCACGAGGACTCAGCAATCCCATTACCATGGGTATCAAGACTAGCAAAGCTTAATGGGATAGGAAGGGGTAAAGTGGTGAGGTTGCAGCAGCGACTAAGCATATATGGTGGCTAACATACGCAAATAAGAGCGAGAAGAGAGCAAGCGGAACGGTCGTCAACTAGTAATGATCAAGAAGTGATCCTGAACTCCTACTTACGTCAAACATAACCAGAAACCGTGTTCACTTCCCGGACTCCGCCGAGAAGAGACCATCACGGCTACACACGCGGTTGATGCGTTTTAATTCGGATCTGGTGTCAAGTTATCTACAACCGGACATTAACAAATTCCCATCTGCCTATAACCGCATGCACGGCTTTCGAAAGATTATACCCTGCAGGGGTGTCCCAACTTAGCCCATGACAAGCTCTCGTGATCAACGAAGGAATAGACCTTCTCCCAGGAAGACCCGATCAGACTCGGAATCCCGGTTTACAAGACATTTCGACAATGGTAAAACAAGACCAGCAAGACCGCCCGATGCGCCGACAATCCCAATAGGAGCTGCACATATCTCGTTCTCAGGGCAACACCGGATGAGCAATCCGCACAACTAAAACCAGACCTCAATTTTCCCTAAGGGGGCGCTGCAAAGGGCTCTAGTTCGGACCAACACTTAGACAAGCACTGGCCCGAGAGGGGGGGGGCTAAAATAAAGATGACCCCTGGGTTGGCCGACCCAAGGGAAAGGGTAGGTGGTGGTGAGGCAAATGGTAAAACCAAGGTTGGGCCTTGCTGGAGGAGTTTTATTCAAAGCGAACTGTCAAGGGGGTCCCATAAATCACCCGACCGCGTAAGGAACGCAAAATCCGGGAACATAACACCGGTATGATGGAAACTAGGGCGGCAAGAGTGGAACAATACACTAGGCAAAAGGCCAAGCCTTCCACCCTTTACCAAGTATATAGATGCATTAATAATATAAGAGATATTGTGATATCCCAACCAAAATCCTGTCCACCATGGAGAAATCTTCAACTTCACCTGCAACTAGCAACGCTATAAGAGGGGCTGAGCAAAGCGGTAACATAGCCAATCAATGGTTTGCATAGGTAAGGTGTCAAAGGTTAGAGGTTCATGGCAATATGGGATGGCTTGATAAACAGGTGATAGGTAGCGCAGCATAGCGATAGAACGAAGCAACTAGCATAGCAATGATAGTATTGAGATCCAGGGTAGCGGTCATCTTGCCTGAAATCCCGCAAGGAAGAAGAACGGGTCCATGAAGAAGACGAACGGGAGCAGTCGAACGAATCCTCACGAACGCAACATTACCGGAACTAAGAAGCAACACCGGAAAGAAACAAACAACATGGTAAATGCACAAGCATAAACATGGCATGATGCACAAACAAATATGATGCATGTCCGGTTAATGAGGCATGGCATGGCAAAGTGCAACAAACATCACTACGAATTAAGTGGAGCTCAATATGCAACGAGTTGCATATTAACGAAACACCACATGCAATTATTTAGTTTGATCTCGGTTATGTACCCAACAATATTAAATGTTATTAAACATGGCAAGGGGTGAAGCATATGAAAAACTACCTATCTAGACAAGTTTAAATGAGGCCGGAACAACAAACAACAATTCCGGAAAATCCCCATGTGCATATTTTAGATTCGGTACTGTTCTGCCCTAAACCATATTTTAATGTTGTTAAACATGCAAGATGAGTGCACCAAGTTAATCTAGGCATTTTTCCACCCCATTTACATATAAAGTTTATTAAATTCGGAGCTACAGTTATTTAGTTATGAAATAAAGCATTTTCACATGGCATATTAGCAAATTAAAGCAAACATCAATTTAAACATTTTAAACATGGATGAAAATGGCATATTATTAATCTACACAATTTTCTAAGCATTTTACATATATAAATTATTTTAATCCGATGCACGGTTAATTAGTTATTACATGCATGAGGTTCAAGGGTTTTTCTGCAAAACTGGTAAATCACAGGATAAAAGGCAAAATCGCAGAGCCTAAAAAAATAGACTTTGGGCCGAATCTGCCTAGCCCAAATAGTGTACAGGAGAGGGGCGCTGGAGGAGGGCTGCTCACATTGGGCTCTTTGCCTGGCTCGGTGGAGAGGGGCCGGCTGGGCCTGGGGCTGGCGGCGGCTGGGCCTGGGGCTGGCTGCGGCTGGGCCTGGGGAGGCCAGGGCGTCGTCCTCGCTCGACGAGGACGAGCGGAGGCGGTGCCGGCGGCGAGCGCCAGGAGGAGGCCGGGGCGCGAGGAGAGGACAGGGACGGGCGGATCCGGCCCCGGGGACCCCATTCCCGGCGGCGGCAGCGTCTGAAGAGAACGGCGGCGCGAGATCCGGCAGCAAGCGCCAAGGCATTCCTGTAGGGAGAAGAGAGAGAACGAGGTTAGAGAGAGGTAGAGGAGGAAACCGAACGGGGGCGGCGGCTGCGGGTCCGGCGACCTGACCTGCACCGGCAGCTCGCCGGCCGGTGGCGAGGCTGGACGGGGAGAGGAGCTCCGGCGAAGGCCTCGGAGAGCCAAGGCGACGAGGCGACGCTCAGGCACGGGAGGCGCGCGGGCTGGCGGGGCCCGTTCGACCCGGCGGCGGCCGCGGATGGCCTCACGGCGGCGGTCCGCGGATGGGCCTCGCGGCGGCGCGGGGAGAACAGGGGGACGTGGCCAGGCCACATGGCGGGTGCCGATTGGCCCTGGCGGAGGCTGGCGGCGGCGCTGCCCACTGGGGTGGCGCCACATGGCGGCAGCAAGGTGGAGGTGCGGGAGGAGGCTGGCAGCGCGCGAGTTTCGAGGAGGGGGGATTGGCTGCAGCCAAAAATGGAAGGGGGGCTTCCTTTTATAGGAAAAGGAGGCTAGGGTTGGGGGCTTTGCTCCGTTTCGGAGACGTTCGATCGCCATCGGACGGTCCAGAGCGGAGGGGGGTAGGTAGGTGGGTCTAGTGGGCTGTGAAGAGGGCCTCGGCTGAGAAGAGAGGGGAAGTAGTGCGACCCGCACGGTTTCGGAGACCGAAAACATCCGACGAAGGTACCGACAGCGGTACCGCTATATGTCTAACGGTTGGGCAGTCAAACGGACTCCGAATGCGACGAAATTTGGCAGGCGGCCTGTCTACACTATAATAAGACCGCATGACAAGTTTCATCCCATTCCGAGAACATTTTTATGCCACTTATAAAATAATATTTCGGAGGTGCGGCGGGCGCGCGTGAGAGTGTCGGGGCTCGGAATGGACAACGGAGAGAACCGGCGGAACCCGAACGGATGCAAGTTTTATGAAAACGATGCCGATGCAATGCGAATGATGACATGAGATGAGATGCATAACAAGAACAAAATGCAAAACAACAGACAAAACCCAACCACGGAGGAAATATCATATCGCATCTCCGGAAAAGGCAAGAGTTGGAGTTACGAATATGGAAAGTTGTATCCGGGGCGTTACAACACTCCACCACTACGAGAGGATCTTGTCCCGAGATCTAGGATGGCACCGGAGGGAAAATGAAGAGGAAGATAAGCGGTAAAACTAAGTTGCTTCTTCGACAAACGAGTGAAACCACGAACCTTGAGAGGTTGAAAAGTTGAAAGAAGGAACACAACGGAGTTGAACACAATTGAGAGCACTGCGGTAGAAACTAGAAACAAGTCGCACCATGTGAACCTTGGAGGTTGCAAAGACACAAATCAGGAGTTTAATTGACAAGATAGGGTTCAAAACCACTCCGGTTACAACAAGATGATAGAGGAAGAATTCGGGCAGCACTCCGGTTGAACATGGAAGGAAATAGAACATGAACTTGAGAAGATGGGAAGATACTTGATGAAATCAACAACACACTGCCTCCGGAACTATTGAAAGAATGGCAGGGTAAGAAGGATTTCAGACATCACTCAGGTTGAAAAGAGAGGCAAAACTTGATAAGATGAAAGAACTTGAAGAGATGACACAACACTCCGGTTAAATGGATGAGCACGAAAGAACACGATCCTCACAAACGAGATGATGAGTGAAAAGAGCAACATCACAATGCCTCCGGGAGAAAGAATAGAAGATAGATCATTGGAATAACAGAATGGAGGAGAAAATGCCAACTTCTGCCACAAGTGAGCTTGGAAAGCACCCTTGCAAAGAAGAATTGAACGGAGTTGTTGAAAAATCAACAACGAAAGGCACAAGCTTGTTGTGGGCTTATGGCAAACATCTCAAAATGATGAGGTGACAACCGGCCACTGATGAAAAACAATTGATTGCTTGAGATCACCGAAGAGATGAAAAAAAACCTCTTTCACCGAGAAGGATATGGAGAAACCTTGGATCATTGATAAGCACCACAAATAGCAACATCCCCAATGGAAGGCTTTAGGTGAAATCTGACACAAGATAACTCCAAGGAAGAAATGATGGGTTTAAAATACCTCATTCTTGACAACATGTGAATCATCAAACACGAACTCGAATTGTCAAGAATGACATAACACCACCTCAAAAGATAAGGTAGAAAGAATTGCACTTCAGAATGCAAGATGAAGAATACTTGAGCTCCTCAAAACAAAACATGTGTTGAGCACCATGTTTATTTTAGAGTAAAGCTTAGCAGATCATAACTTCGAGAGAAAACTTGAAGAACAATTGAAAAAATGAATAGAATCCTTGACGAACCACCATGTAGAGCCTCCATGAAGAACTCCGGTAATGAAAGGATGATAAAAAAAGAGAAGTTGACAACACAAGGTGAAGCCTTGCGATGATTTAGATGGAGCTTCGCGACAAGATAATGCGGAAAACTTGGAACTCCGAAAAAGAAAAGATGAAACACTAGAACCGAGAATTACTTCATCATGAACAATCTCCGGAAGAAGGAATTAATCACTTGGATGAAACAAGAATAAGAATTATGTCATGCCTATCCTTCACCAATTTAAATTGATGACAAGCAATGGATTTGGCATACTACTTATTCTCATAGAAAGGATTAAAAGAGATATGGCGCAAACTTGTGAAGGTCTTCAAGGAACCACCGGTGGAATTTGGAAACAACGAATGATTGAAATGATAATCAAGGAAAAAGAATCTGAATGAACCACCGTAAGAATTGAAAATGAACGAAGAAAAAATAAAGAAACACCGGGAAGAATTTGAAAATGAATGAAGATACTTGAGAGAATTTAGATACAAGTGAACACAGAGATCCCGAGCTGATTAGATAATACTTGAACGATGCACCGGTATGATTTGGAGAACGAGAGCTGCAAGCTGAGGATGAAGAATTATGAGATGATGGGCTACAGAGAATCAATCTGAAAAGACTCTTGAATTGCTCCGGATGGATGAAAAAAATTCTCACAATCGAAAACAATTATGAGAGGATGGCATCAAGCTAGAACCATGAATCTTTGAGAGAAGGGACAAGATTTAGAGGAAAAACTCTTCTTCAATCTTCAACTGACGATGAGAAACACCACAACAATTGTTAAGGCACTCCTGGGGAACGAAAAGCGAAGAGGTAGAGGCCACAATGAAAATGATTTGAAATTGATCTTGGAAACGATCTGACTGATGAAATTCATTCTTACGTCAAACTCTGAAAAGAATTTGGAATAGCTCCAGAATAATTAGAAGAGTCAGGTAAGATCATGAGAAAAGACCTGTAGGTTAGGGCCCACTGAAAAGGAACACCATTGAAATAATTTTGAAGAGAGATTGCACCGGTTGAATTAAATGGCTTGAATGAGATAACAATCTCCAAATAGCTTGAACGGATTAAGAATGGAAACACAAATCTTCTGAGATATCTTCAACACTCCGGAACAAATGGAAAGCGAGAGGTGAATGATTGAGAGGTGCACCGACATGAGAAAGCATTTGACACGAGGAAAGGAATATGATCAACACTGAAAGCTTGAAATTAATCCACCAGAGAAGAAAAGAGAATGAAGAATAATAAACTTGAAACTGTTGAGCATCTTCATGGGAAATCACCGGATAAGAACATTGAAAGAAACGAATGAAGAGACTTCTCACAGATAAAAGGATACATGATTAAGAAATCTGAGTCCTTGAAGAAAAAGGGTGGGAGGGCGGGAAAACAAAGGCAACTTGGGGACGGATGACACAAACATCGGTGAGAAAACTTAGAGTTGATCTTGCGGATGTTGAAAATGATCGGATCCACTTGAAGAGAAGCACGCCGGTTGGAAAAGAATTAACATGACAACCTCAATGATCAAAAGGATTAGTACTCCCATAGAAATATGAGAACACCGCTTGAAAGGTATGGAATCAACACTTGACTTTGAAGCAAGTCGAATACCACAAATAAAACAAAACAAAGGATTTGGCTTGCAGAATAAGCCGAAACAAACATAAGATAGAGATTTCGTTCGAAGTTTTCGTGGTGGGGCCCACACGAGCTCGAGTGTACAGCACCATCATGTACAAGGCAGTGCACATGACATACGAAGTGTCCCCGAACCAGCATAGCCAAGGGTTCTTTAAGACACAACGAGACCACTGTAAAAACGGCCGTGGAAAGGCGTATCAAACCCCAATCTCATATCATGCATCTGTCGAAAAGATATTCTAGGAACTACTTGAATTCCCACCTATAAAACTCCCAAAACTTTCTGGTTATGCAATCTGGTGTTGGGGATACAGGGGAAGCAATATATATCTCACCCAAAACTAACAATACCTACATCCAAGCTGTATCCATCCGTCAACACATAACCAAGAAACCTTCGGAAATCGTGTACCTCAACCTTCGAAAAGCATCCGTTATACGAGTTATGGCAATACTCCCGAACTCCCCAGTACTGGGTGACGTCGAGGTTATCTCACCAACAACTGCATAAAAGAGATTTTCGATGTCGGCAAAACTCAGGTATTCCAGAACTGCAACGATAAAATTGTGACGACAACACCTCGGAGCTCAACTCCCCGGGTCAATGCCACATAATAGACAGGAGGCACCAAGAACAATGTTCTCGTCACAAAACCATCGGAACGATTCCAAGATACCCGCGTGATCCTAAAAAAATTTAGTGAAATTTGAGGAGAGGAAAGACAAAACATCTACGTCAGGAGACCTCACCAGAGCGACGAAGGGGCTGAGGAGTAAAAAGAATCCTACTCTCCGATATATATAATCCTAAGACTCAAAATAGTTTTCTTCTAGACTCAACAACGGCCAACAATCAAGGGGGCTCCTATGGTCGGTCGAGGCTCTGATACCAACTTGTCACGCCCAATATGCGACCCTATCCAAAAGGAACTCGAAGGTCCCACCAAGGATAGACCCGCATATTGAAACGCTTTTGCAAGGTGGATATCATTACATCAACATTACATAATAGATGGGGATACATACATAAGGCATACAATGCCACACGAATACAACATCACAATATATAAGAGCATCATCCGACTACGGATGAAACACAAACAGAAACTCAAACGACATCCACCCTGCTAGCCCAGGCTGCCGACCTGGAACCTATCCCCTGATCGAAAGAAGCAGAAGAAGAACTCAACGCAAGCAAGCATCGCTCTCGCGTCATGATCATCGCATAACCTGTACCTGCAACTGTTGTTGTAGTAATCTGTGAGCCACGAGGACTCAGCAATCCCATTACCATGGGTATCAAGACTAGCAAAGCTTAAAGGGAAAGGAAAGGGGTAAAGTGGTGAGGCTGCAACAGCGACTAAGCATATATGGTGGTTAACATATGCAAATAAGAGCGAGAAGAGAGCAAGCGGAACGGTCGTCAACTAGTAATGACCAAGAAGTGATCCTGAACTCCTACTTACGTCAAACATAACCCAGAAACCGTGTTCACTTCCCGGACTCCGCCGAGAAGAGACCATCACGGCTACACATGCGGTTGATGCGTTTTAATTCGGATCTGGTGTCAAGTTATCTACAACCGGACATTAACAAATTCCCATCTGCCTATAACCGCAGGCACGGCTTTCGAAAGATTATACCCTGCAGGGGTGTCCCAACTTAGCCCATGACAAGCTCTCGCGATCAACGAAGGAATAGACCTTCTCCCAGGAAGACCCGATCAGACTCGGAATCCCGGTTTACAAGACATTTCGACAATGGTAAAACAAGACCAGCAAGACCGCCCGATGCGCCGACAATCCCGATAGGAGCTGCACATATCTCGTTCTCAGGGCAACACCGGATGAGCAATCCGTACAACTAAAACCAGACCTCAAGTTTCCCTGAGGGGGCGCTGCAAGGGCTCTAGTTCGGACCAACACTTAGACAAGCACTGGCCCGGGGGGGGGGGCTAAAATAAAGATGACCCCTGGGATGGCTGACCCAAGGGAAAGGGTAGGTGGTGGTGAGGCAAATGGTAAAACCAAGGTTGGGCCTTGCTGGAGGAGTTTTATTCAAAGCGAACTGTCAAGGGGGTCCCATAAATCCGGGAACATAACACCGGTATGACGGAAACTAGGGCGGCAAGAGTGGAACAAAACACTAGGCAAAAGGCCAAGCCTTCCACCCTTTACCAAGTATATAGATGCATTAATAATATAAGAGATATTGTGATATCCCAACCAAAATCCTGTCCACCATGGAGAAATCTTCAACTTCACCTGCAACTAACAACGCTATAAGAGGGGCTGAGCAAAAGCGGTAACATAGCCAATCAATGGTTTGCATAGGTAAGGTGTCAAAGGTTAGAGGTTCATGGCAATATGAGATGGCTTGAATAAACAGGTGATAGGTAGCGCAGCATAGTGATAGAACGAAGCAACTAGCATACAATGATAGTATTGAGATCCAGGGTAGCGGTCATCTTGCCTGAAATCCCGCAAGGAAGAAGAACGAGTCCATGAAGAAGACGAACGGGAGCAGTCGAACGAATCCTCACGAACGCAACATTACCGGAACTAAGAAGCAACACCGGAAAGAAACAAACAACATGGTAAATGCACAAGCATAAACATGGCATGATGCACAAACAAATATGATGCATGTCCGATTAATGAGGCATGGCATGGCAAAGTGCAACAAACATCACTACAAATTAAGTGGAGCTCAATATGCAACAAGTTGCATATTGATGAAACACCACATGCAATTATTTAGTTTGATCTCAGTTATGTACCCAACAATATTAAATGTTATTAAACATGGCAAGGGGTGAAGCATATGAAAAACTACCTATCTAGACAAGTTTAAATGAGGCCGGAACAACAAACAACAATTCCGGAAAATCCCCATGTGCATATTTTAGATTCGGTACTGTTCTGCCCTAAACCATATTTTAATGTTTTAAACATGCAAGATGAGTGCACCAAGTTAATCTAGGCATTTTTCCACCCCATTTACATATAAAGTTTATTAAATTCGGAGCTACGGTTATTTAGTTATGAAATAAAGCATTTTCACATGGCATATTAGCAAATTAAAGCAAACATCAATTTAAACATTTTAAACATGGATGAAAATGGCATATTATTAATCTACACAATTTTCTAAGCATTTTACATATATAAATTATTTTAATCCGATGCACGGTTAATTAGTTATTACATGCATGAGGTTCAAGGGTTTTTCTGCCAAACTGGTAAATCACAGGATAAAAGGCAAAATCGCAGAGCCTAAAAAAAATAGACTCTGGGCCGAATCTGCCTAGCCCAAATAGTGTACAGGAGAGGGGCGCTGGAGGAGGGCTGCTCACATTGGGCTCTTTACCCGACTCGGTGGAGAGGGGCCGGCTGGGCCTGGGGCTGGCTGCGGCTGGGCCTGGGGCTGGCTGCGGCTGGGCCTAGGGAGGCGAGGGCGTCGTCCTCGCCCGACGAGGACGAGCGGAGGCGGCGCCGGCAGCGAGCGCGAGGAGGAGGCCGGGGCGCGAGGAGAGGACAGGGACGGGCGGATCCGGCCCCGGGGACCCCATTCCCGGCGGCGGCGGCGTCTGCAGAGAATGGCGGAGCGAGATCCGGCAGCGAGCGCCAAGGCGTTCCTGCAGGGAGAAGAGAGAGAACGAGGTCAGAGAGAGATAGAGGAGGAAACCGAATGGGGGCGGCGGCTGCGGGTCCGACGACCTGACCTGCACCGGCAGCTCGCCGGCCGGTGGCGAGGCTGGACGGGGAGAGGAGCTCCGGCGAAGGCCTCGGAGAGCCAAGGCGACGAGGCAACGCTCAGGCATGGGAGGCGCGCGGGCTGGCGGGGCCCGTTCGACCCGGCGGCGGGCCGCGGATGGGCCTCGCGGCGGCGCGGGGAGAACAGGGGGACGTGGCCAGGCCACATGGCGGGTGCCGATTGGCCCTGGCGGAGGCTGACGGCGGCGCTGCCCACTGGGGTGGCGCCACATGGCGGCAGCGAGGTGGAGGCGCGGGAGGAGGCTGGCGGCGCGCGGGTTTCGAGGAGGGGGGATTGGCTGCTGCCAAAAATGGAAGGGTGGCTTCCTTTTTTATAGGAAAAGGAGGCCAGGGTTGGGGTTTTGCTCCGTTTCGGAGACGTTCGATCGCCATCGGACGGTCCGGAGCGGAGGGGGGTAGGTAGGTGGGTCTAGTGGGCTGTGAAGAGGGCCTCGGCTGAGAAGAGAGGGGAAGAAGTGCGACCCGCACGGTTTCGGAGACCGAAAACATCCGACGAAGGTACCGACAGCGGTACCGCTATATGTCTAACGGTTGGGCAGTCAAACGGACTCCGAATGCGACGAAATTTGGCAGGCGGCCTGTCTACACTATAATAAGACCGCATGACAAGTTTCATCCCATTCCGAGAACATTTTTATGCCACTTATAAAATAATATTTCGGAGGTGCCGCGGGCGCGTGTGAGAGTGTCGGGGCTCGGAATGGACAACGGAGAGAACCGGCGGAACCCGAACGGATGCAAGTTTTATAAAAATGATGCCGATGCAATGCGCATGATGCTATGAGATGAGATGCATAACAAGAACAAAATGCAAAACAACAGACAAAACCCAACCACGGAGGAAATATCATATCGCATCTCCGGAAAAGGCAAGAGTTGGAGTTACGAATATGGAAAGTTGTATCCGGGGCGTTACAATTATGGTGCATCTGCTGGTCCATATCGTGGAGGATATCATCCAACTCGGGCCGACGTTCCTGCACAGCATGATGCCGTTCGAAAGGATGAATGGTGTCATCAAAGGATACGTTCGCAACATGTCACGTCCAGAGGGAAGCATAGCCAGGGGCTTTCTGACCGAAGAGTGCATCTCCTACTGCATGGATTATCTAGGCATCGAGGACCCCGTTGGTCTGCCCGTCAACAGGCACCTCGGCAGGCTCGCTGGATGGGGTCATCGTGAGGGTCACCGCGAAATGCATGTCGACTTCGAGGGTCGACTCGCCGACTTTGAAAGAGCAAACCTAGTCGCGCTACAACACATAGACGTGGTCGATCCTTGGGTGGTAGAGCACAAAACCTTTATTGAGAAGACGTACAATGACCGAGGCCAACAGAGGACGAACGGAGATATAATCAAAGAGCATAACTCATGTTTCACGCGTTGGTTCAAGCAGAAGCTTCTATCGTACCCTTTACATGAGGATTCTTCCGCGGAAGAACAACTCATATTCGCCTTGTCATAGGGCGCCGAGCACAACCCGATGACCTATGAGGCGTACGATATCAACGGCTACACATTCTAATGGCGCACCGCCGTGGGGTGCGCCATTAGTAATCTCCACCCTAGCTAATTCCACCCTCTCCCTCGCCAGATCCCTTCGTCCCTCTCCCTTGCCAGATCCACCCGCTACCCCGATCGACCCCCGCCGCCGCCGCCCCGACCCCTGCCGGACTCCACCCCCACCGCCCCCGCACCCCCGCGCCCCCCACCAGTGTAGCTCCCCCGCGCCGCCGCCCCAACACGTACATCCCTTCCCTCCCCCCTAGCTTCTCCTCCTCCTCCTCCTCTCACCGCTCGTGCCTTCTTCTGCTCAGAAGGTCAAGAAGGCAGCCCCTTCCTCCGGATCGCCGCCCATCGCCTCCTCGACGCCGGCGCCTGAGAAGGCCATGTCGGCGCCCCCCGCCGCCCTCGCACCGGACTCGCCACCCGCGCCCAAGCTCAGGCCCGCCCCCACGCCCTATGAGGCGCACCACCGGCTGACCAAGTCCCAGACGTCCCCGTCCCCGCCGTTGCCGGACTACGCGCCGCCCCCGCCGCCCAAGCCCAGGCTATCCAAGCTCGAGGTATCCCCCTTTTTCTTCTCTCTAAATTTTCAAAATTAACAAATGTTCACAAATCTTTAGATTTTGCTCTCTAAATGTCAGTTAACAAATTCTTATTCTTACTGTCAAATCTTCTTTTCTTTTTGGAACCATGCATACTGTGTTATGTTAGTATGTTCAGTGGTTAGTTTTTGCCACACCCACATTCCAGATATGTCCAGCAGCACGTTCTCGTCTCCATCTAATAGAAAGCAAAAAACTGCCTTCAGTTTGGTAGCATGATTTCCCTTCAGTTTGGTAGTTTCAATGTGTTCTGTGTTCTCTATTTTTGTTGAAGGAAGGCTAAATACTCCTTGTTCCCAAATTGTCAAGCTGCATTTTACTCCATCTCTCTCCAAACTGTCAACTGAATTTCGCTCACTAAAATTTGACACTGGAGTACTGTCCAAACTGTATTCACTGTCTAAATTTCATTGATGTCAAATTTTATTTATGTATCAAGTCTGACATCAACTTGTAAGAAGAATAAGGGTGAGTCCAAGATCAGGTGAGTGAGTGAGTGATGTGGTTGTTGAAGTTCGGACATGTTCAATGAGAACAACTACTGTGGAGATTAAATTCAATGAGAATAAATTCAAATACATCCAAATAAACCCATCATGTCAGGATTCTTGATCAAAGACCCACTTAGGAGTAGTTTGTCATTGTTAAACACAAGTTTAAGATGAATATGCTTGTTTTGCTGTGATAATCCAAAATGCTACTTTTGAGTACAGTAGCTGTAAAATTTAGTCTATCTTGAGCTTGATCTTGGGAGCTTCTTTAGCAAGATCACTGAATACAGTGATTTGTTGCGTAGGAGTAGCTGTAAATGCTTAAGATTATTTCCCCCACAATGCATAGCAATTGTCTGCCAGCAGTCATGTGGCTTCACATTGCTGGCATCGGTTGTGTTGTGTCACATGGCCCAGATACAAGTGTCGCTTTCTGCATTTTGTGCCGATGAAGTAGATATAGATAGGCTTTCTGCATTTTGTCACATTTGCTTCAAGTAGATAGGCTTTGCTTTGAATGCTTCTGATAATCTGAATGTTGCTGGATAAGAAACATACAAGTTTGGAACTTCTCTCTCTTGTGAGCTTTGTTGTCAAACTGAATGTTGTTGAATAAGAAACGTACTACAAGTTTGGGACTTCTCTTATGAAACACAAGCTGCTTCATCTTTTGCTTTGGATCAGATGGAATAACATGATCATGATGTTTCTTTTTAATCAGTAAACCTAGGTGTTCGTCACCTGTGGCCTTAAGATCGATAGAAATGTATGTTGCTATTTTCTGTTGATTCTTTCTGGCCAGTTCATTCATCATTTAGGGCTTGATGTATGGAGGCTTGTCTACTTGCTGCTAATACAACATAATATTTGATATGAGCAGGGTGAACAACCTTCAGGTCCCGGAAATCTACTCAAGGCTGCAGACACTTCTTGTCTCACTTCTTTTATCATCGGTATAATATTCATATTAAGGAGTTTCTATAAGTTCATTGTTCTTATAAGCATCAGGACTTTTTTAATGGAAATTTACAGTATGTTTGAGGGTGAACATTAAGCAATGTTTGTTGTCAAACAAATTAAGAATCTTTTTAATTTATGTATTTACTATTTTTTTATTTTACTGATCAAGATGGTGTATTTGAACTCGGGAGCAGAGAATCCACGTCCTGAACTCCTGATTTGTCCCTCTATGCATGGTGTGCATATACTATTTGCCTATTTGGTAAAAAAATAGTTTAGTTGCCTATTTGGTATGCTTGTCATGTCACTTGTAGTACAAGCTTAGTTAGGAGTACTCCATCTAGTAGTAATTAATTTGTGTGGCTGTGGAAGTCACTTGCTTTGGCATAGTAATGTTTTTATTCTAGTATTATTTTGTGGTGGTGTGGGTAGCAACGTGCATGCTACTTGTGATGACGCTACTTGTGATCTTCTGAAATGTCGACCCATTGGGGACTTCATTACACGGGGATAATGATTTTGCAGGTACCCCGAAAGGCCCTTGAGTTTGCCGAAATATCGATTAACTTCCGTTCTGGCAAATTTGGGTACTCCATATGTCCTATTTTCAGCAAAGGTCATGCTGAAATTTTCCGTGAATTTTAGCATGACTTTGCTAAAAATAGGACATATGGGGTACTTGAGACTAATGCATGGGTCGGGGTATCTTAGTACTTCGTTAAGTAGGATCAACTGCCCCTTTATTCTTGCTGCATTAAACCATAGGTGGCAATAGAGCCAAGTGGTCTTTCCTTTTAAGCGTGGTACCTTTTTGTTTTGCTAATGTGTACTAGATGCTCCCATCTTCTGTGTCATTGTTACCCTAATTTATAGTCCAGTACAATTGGACTTTCAGTATAGCTTGTTATCATGCATGTTTTATGATCTGTTGTAAGGGTACTAATTGGTCTCTTCTGCTGCTTATCAGAGATGGGGGGAAGCAGCCACCGCCTCTCTGCCACACCGCAGTACGAGTTGGATGCTTCCGAGTTCTTTAGTATCATACTTGGGAATTTAGGATCATCCATGACGCAGGTATATAAAACGAGAGATCTCCCCTTCACCCTCTCATTATGATATATGTTGTTTGCTACATCACTCATTGTCCCAAACTGCAGAGGTTGCCTGACAGTTTTATGAACATGCTGGGTGAAGATCCGCCAAATAATGTGAAGCTGCGACAGGCCGACAACGGGTTACGCAGGCAGTGGGATGTGGAGTTGGTGATCAAGGAGGGCCACATGTACTTGTATCATGGGTGGGAGAAGTTCTACCGTGCCTACGACCTGCGGCTGGGGTACTTCCTTCTCTTCAGGTACGACGATGATGCCACCATGCTCATCGTGAAGGTGTTCAACGCGACTATGTGTCGCATGCGCTACGCTGACGATGATGATGCCAGTACGTTCTGCCTCTTCTTATTCATCTACATTTGGCTTTGTCTCACATCGATTGTTAACGGTCATTGTTGCATTTGGACAGGCAATGGGAGCAACAGCAGCGACACTGGCTATAGCCAAAGCAGCAGCAACTATGGCTGTAGCAAAAGCAACAACGATTCTGGCTTTAGCGAAAGCAGCAGCGATTCTGGCAGCAGCATAGACAACAAGAAGGATGATCCGGACTGGAATGCGGGAGAAGAGGAGCAGAGTGGGGATGAGGAGCTACAGGATGATGATGGGCATCAGGCTGAGGATGACCTAGCGCTGGTGGTGGCTGACCAAGGGCAAGAGATGGTGGTGGCTGACCATGGGCAAGAGATGGAGGTGGCTGAGGATGACCTAGCGATGGTCGTGCCCGTCCTGCCTGAAGGTGGCCTCGCGATGGTGGTGGTTCCTGACAATGATCACGCACCGGTGGTGGCGCCGGCGATCCCACAGCTGGGCGACATGACCACTCCAATTGTGGTAGAAGACTACATCCCACTGCCTCCACTGCCTCCACCGCCTCGCCGCTCTTGGCGCATCAGGCTGAGGAAGGAGAAGGAGAAGAACAATGCATGAGAACTGAACTTTGTAGGTATGTCAGATCTCCAAAATGATATATATATATATACTTAGTTACCTATGTTATCTCTAATATGCTTAGTTTCCTATAGGTTAGCTTCATTTTACCTAAGTTGGCTCTAATATGCTAACTTAGAGCTTATATGCTTAGTTTCCTATAGGTTAGCTCCAAAATTACTTATGTTAGCACAAAATGATCAAGTTTACATAATAAGCTTATAGTCTTCTTCTCATTCTTCTTATTCTTCTTCTTATTCTTCTTCTAGTATTCTTCTAGTCTTCTTCTTCTTCTTCTCTTCTTCTTCTTCTTCTTCTTCTAACTTCTTGTTTATCATTTTGCAGATTTGATTTAATTAACGAAAGCTTGCATGGATGGAGTGCTTCTTTTCCATTTGTGTTTTTTACTTTGTATCAATGTGAAACTTTTGTGAATTGATGGATAACGATGTTGGATGAACAATGTGAAACTTTTGTAATATGTAACGATGGAACTATGTGTTGGCTATGTATGTATATATGATGAAACTTGTGTGTTGGATATGATTGTTATATGGATGCTTGTTGTATATATATATGTGTTGAATATCTCATATGTGAAATCAGGACCTGAGATTAAGAAAAAACAAAAAAAATTTAAAAAATTGTTACTAATGGCGCACTCCCATGTGGTGCGCTATTAGTATAGCAGATAATAGTGGCGCACTGTGGGCAATACTAATGGCGCACTATGTGGTGCGCCATTAGAACACCAGATTCTAATGGTGCACATGTGGTGCGCCATTAGAAAAAAAATCTAATGGTGTGATGCTAGTGGCGCACCAGTAGTGCGCCATTAGAAGGCAAAACTGGTGCGCCACTAGCATGCCTTTTCCTAGTAGTGCTAGCTCGAGGACAGTCATGTCAAATCACTCCCATGGTTCCGTGCAAAAGGATGCTTCAAAATCAGGACTGTCGAAGTTTGATTCTAGTGCACAGTCCACCACACGTACCGGTAACATAGAGTGTTTCAAGTGTGGAGGAAGAGGGCATATGAGGCGTGAATGTCCTAATGAGAAAAGAGTGTTGCTCACAAGAGATGGATATGCGTCCGCTAGTGACGAAGAGGCAGTTTCTGACACTTCTAGTGAAAAACTGAAGAAACAGAAAAGGTGGTTGCGAGTTTTGAAGCTGCTGAATCATATCCGTCTTTGATGGTGCAGCGGGTTCAAGAGGATCGCATTGAGGATAAGGGACATCGTTGGAGTATTTTTCAAACTCAATGCAAAATCAACAACACCAATTGGAAGTTAATTATAGATGGAGGAAGCTACACCAACGCGGTCAGCAAGGGATTGGTGGAAGCTTTGGAGTTACCTACATGAAAGCACCCTCAGCCACACCGTGCCGAGTGGATGTATCATACAGGGAAGATGAAGGTTACACATAAGGTTCGTGTGAATTTTTCTGTTGGCGATTATATTGATATAGTGACATGTGATGTTTTGCCAATGGATGCGTGCCATATATTGTTAGGAAGACCATGGCAATTTGATCATGGAGCCACACATGATGGGAGGTCTAACACTTATTCATTTTGGAATAATGGAAAACGGAATGTGTTGAGACCGATGTTTGCCAATGCCATCAATGTAGATGCTAATGTTTCTCTACAACAAAAGATCACAAAGGTTGTTTTGAAGCCGAGGACGGCTTCGCTTCAAGAGGGGGAGGATGATGTGTGCACCAATGCCGTAGGTTTACTTGGAGCGACTCCAAATGTTGAATAAAAGACAAGCATAACCATTTGTTTTGACGCAAGTATACCAGAGGCTTCAGATTCTAATCTTTCGGCTGTGCTACAGCTTGGCTCTTTCTTCTTTGAGGTTTCGCCCATGGAGCCGAAGAAGGACACGGTGAAGCCAAACTTTAGAACCCCTCCAAAGTGCACTAATATTGATAGTATTTCATGTCCGGTGAAGTAATTTAAAGCATGCAAGCAAATAAGTAATTCTTTTATTTTAAATTAGTCATGTGTGATCAGCGTAGCCGGTTGACTAAGTAGCTTTCTAATTGAAGAATCCTACTTCAGAATAGGAGGGTCCACGTACAGGTTGTGCTAGTTAGCTTGTTTTTTTTTTCTTTCTCTCCGAGAAGTAAAAGGAGGGGATATTCGTATTAGTTTGAGACAGTTAGTAGTTTAGGCCCTTATGGCTGGCTGGTGTCTAGGATATAAAAGGCAGCGTCCTGAGTCTTGTACGCAGATTAGTTTGGAGTTGAATAAAAAAACCCAGAAAACGCCTCACAGCGAGGGGCACCAAAGATGTGTTCTTGTGATTCCTAGGGTTTCGTTGCTGTTGTTTCTGTGTTGATCTCGTATCAATATTCGGGACAAGTCTACTCCTTTGGTTTTTTGCTATATTGTTTTGATCCAAAGGCTTTTCTTCTTCTACGTCGGACTGTTTTCTGTTTTCTTTCTGCGCTGGTTGCTGTCACTGTCCATTGATATTTTGCAAGTACCGTGAAAGATCGGACCAACCAGCGACTCGTCGTCTAGCCGAGTCTACATCACCGGGCAGGGCGACGGGGATGCACACGGGGAGGAACCCCTTGGGCTCGTTGAGCCAGGGCAGGTTGAGGAAGAGGCGCTCTTCGGCGTCGTACAACACGCTCTTGCCGGCCACGTTGGCGCTCACGATCTTGCCCTCGCTGCCGCGGGTGCCCAGGAGCGCGAACAGGTCCAGGCCGGCCGTATGCGGCAGCGGGGCAGTGGGGGACGGAGCGAAGCTCACGGCCGGCTCGGGGAGGACGAGGGTCTGCATTCCCTCGGTATGATCCGCCATTCCCTTGTTCGCGCTTGCTGCTGCTGCTGCTTCGTCCGCTGACCCGTAGAAGAGATGCTTGTAGGGGTCGATCCGGCGCACAGAGTGAACGCCGGTGGAGCTGTTCTCCACCACCAGATTTAGAACCCGTCGTATCATCTTTGATCAAGGGTCCGCCGGCGCGAGAAAGGGGACGGCGGCGCAGATTGTGGACGGGGGAGCTATCAGGGCTAGGAACGCGCAAAATGCACGATAAGATTTTTTGTTTGTTGCGAAATTCATGGGCGTGCGCGGAACAAACTGGGGCAGCCAGTCAGCCGTAGGGTAGATCACGGATCGACGGCTCTGGAACAGAGCGACGGAGCGACACTATCGGACGTCCGGGCCCCTGGGCCAGTCCAAGTTTTGCTCTGAAAAACATGACCTGTAAATGCCAAGCCCGGCCCGAAATGTATATAAACCATATCATTCTTTTACTTAGTTTAATTATTTCCCAAATAACAAAATGCTATGGTAAGCCACCTCGTTACCAAGGGATTATATCCTTCGGTAACTACATATTTGTTTTGCTTTTCATTATCGTAACGAGGGAAGTCTTCACTTAAGCACATATTTGAGTGATCGTTATCACAAAATGGGCGGCAAGCTAAGGATATAATCCCTCGGTGTGCCTAACTTGAACTTGTCCTTTTCAATCTTGTTGATGATCTTCACTTGATGTCATCCTCACATGGAGTATCTGAATTTTTCTTTTGATGCAAGCCCATGAGTATCACCTAGCCTACACAGACGACTCTATCTGTTTTTTTTTGAAAGCCACAATGAACCTTCACTTCACCTAATTGCTCCAAGACGTGATCAGCAATGACTCAATTCTCTCGTGGTCATTATTGAGTTGCACCGTAAGCATCATGTTGGTCATCACTTGTCTTCGTCGCCCTCTACCACAATATGTTGAGGCACATGATGAAATATCCACTTGAATTACTTACTTCAAGACTTGATCATGAATCAAGTCATGAGCTCACCATGATGGTATCTCGGAGTCATGTTCTGAAATCTTGTCATAATTCATTCTCTTGAGACCTTGAATCCATTCAATATTGTTCATGCATTGCCTATGCAACAATCCTAAAAATACATTTCAATGACAACATTGGTCCATAGGGATTGTAATTAATTATGAAAACCACTCTTTTTCTAGTGAACCCAAAACTACACTTAACACCCGCAAAAAGAAAAAACTACACTTAGAGGCTACATGCACTTTGAACCCATCCATCCCAAGAGCAAAACACAACCCTACCAACCTTGCTCAAATATTTTGATCCTCTTTTTCAGTCTTGACCGCCCATGTAGCTCTATCACTAATCAAAGCTCCTAACATGTCGCACCGCCACTGGAAACCTTAATGCCAAAATACAAATATTTGTAATGACACTTGATCAAAGACATGCACGTTTGAAACATGAACATATGTGCATTTTACATGGAAAAAATTATGCCACTGTTCTCCTGATAGGTTTATCGAGTGAGTGCTTCCTCCTTATTATTTTATTGTGTTCTGAATCCCATACAAGTCTTGTACTATAGATGGAGTCCTACCGGACTACGGCATACCAACCGTGCTAGACGTAGCATGACTACAACTCTGTTTCGTGTCCACCAAAAAAGAGAGTTGTTTGCCCCTTTATATAGTACCAGCTAGTCATAGAATAGATGAGAGAGATCTCCACTAGATTAGCACGTAGAGAGTTTGTCCTCTCGTGTAATGTAATACTCCTTACAATTATAGTGATACGCCTTCGTGCGTTCCGTGATTTTTCTCCCGCAAGGGTTTCCACGTAAAAATTTGTGTCTCTTTGTCTCATTTATTTCTCGTTATCAAGTGGTATACAGAATCAAGTTACAGATACGAGATTTGAGACGAGAGAGTTAAGGTTTCGTCGTGTGCGCCGCCGCACGCGAGCCGGCGATCCACCGGATCGATTTCTGCTGCGCCGCCCTATGCAGAATCCGAGACCGACAGGATTTCATACGCAACCAGTTGTGTGAGGCCGACACAAACTTCCGCCGCACCGTCGCGTCAAATTGCAAGGCGCCGGGTTCCTTCGCGGCTGCGTACAAGGATCAAGTCCCAAGACTTCAGATTAGCCGCCTCTCCCTTCACGTGAAGCCAAGTCCAGAATTGTTTAATCTTTCTACAAGGTCAGATCAGCTAACCACTACTAGCTACTAGTACTATTCGTCACGTCAAGCTACAGATCATGTGTTTGGTCTTCGATTACCCGAGGCGTTCTACCAGGTGCTATCTGTTTTAGTTTTTTTGCTCCGTATATTAAATTCTGTCCAGAATTTTTCTACCGGCTTATACTATTTTGTGTACATAGATTTAATCTACTCATGATATCCATGAAATACGATGTTCTGCTGCTGCTGGAGCATGACACAAAGTTTATCCCTATAACAAGTCGAGATGCGAGCGTTGTTGGCACAAGCCGATTATCAGGATGCACTCAGTATTTTTTCTTCAAGGTGGAGTTTTGAGGCTTATGGCCTGTCGGGATAATGGATGCAATATTGTTGCAGTTATTTGAAGAACACAATTCAATTATTAAGAAAAAAAAGGGTATGGAGGAGGTAATTATTAAGCCTGTTGGTAGCCAGCATATACTCTATTCTCTCCATAGTTTTTTTGCTGTAATGCATGTGAAGGTTTTGCTTCGATATTCATGTTCGTGATGAGAATCAATTGAGGTGCAAGAAGGAGATTGATTTGTTTCTGCTAGATACTACAACATTTAGCGCTGTTAAGTTTCAAGTGCAATTCAGTTGTCATTGCTCTTTCAAGAGGGGTCTATTGCAGAGTTGAAACTCCGTTGCATGTTAAGATGGTTCCTTCATCCGACAGTTGTTCTACAAGGACAGTTTATGACCATGTCATGGATTTTTCATTAACCACTACAAGTCGGCAGTTTTTTGGGTGCACGCGATGCCATCCGTACCATATGCTCTTGCATGAGTATTGTTTGCCGAGGTTTGTGCTTTCTGTTTTGAAGCACGTTCAGATTCCGTAAGATGAGTTCTTCACAATGCGATGTGCACCAAGATGTTGCACTATGAGCTATGCGCTCGTTCATGCACCACAGGAGATATGATGACTTATGTCATTTGATGATTGAGCAGTTTCAGTTTTTGAGGTCAGTGGCACAGACTCAGACTTTTATTGGAAGACCAAGTTTTGTTAGTCTGCTTTGTTGATAGTTGTGCTGTTTTCTGGATGACCTACTGACTGATTTGCTCAATATGACTTCATGAAAAGTTTATTAGTCCTGTGGACGTTTCCAGGCACAAGGTTTACTTGTGATGACTTTAATTGAGGAGTTGATGCTATCTATGATTATTGTAAGGGATTTCGTCTCAAGGTGAAGTGTTATTTTATTATGTTCCGAATCCCATACAAGTGTTGTACTATAGATGGAGTCCTACCGGACTATGGCATGCCAACCGTGCTAGACGTAGCATGACTACAACTCTGTTTCGTGTCCACCAAGAAAGAGAGTTGTTTGCCCCTTTATATAGTACGAGCTAGTCATAGAATAGATGAGAGAGATCTCCACCAGATTAGCACGTAGAGGGTTTGTCCTCTCGTGTAATATAACACTCCTTCCAATTATAGTGATACGTCTTCGTGCGTCCGTGGTTTTCTCCCGCAAGGATTTCCACGTAAAAATCCGTATCTCTTTGTCTCGTTTATTTCTCGTTATTATCTAACACTCCTCTTGTACTTCTTCATAGAGGACGTTTGCGACTTAGTCTGGCTAGCAGAAAAAAATCAACGCACAATGGTAGACAAATCGTTCGCATGTTTAAGATCTTGAGCAATTTTCTGTCCATAGATTTCTCAAAGAATAAAATGAGGAGAGTGTGTGTTAACAACCCACAACCCAATCTTTCGTACCACAAAAATCAACACACAACCCCTCTCCATTTCCCCGCAGCAAAATACAGTGCTATGCATGACATTCCTGAATCACGATAGGCCAAACATTAGGATTCAGACAAATGCATGGCACTTCGTTTACTGCCAGACCGTGAGCTATATATCTAGCTAGCTAGCATCGAATAAATATGTCCCATTCGCCGGCCATGCACATGAATTACTCTGTAGACGCCATGCTCTGAACTCCATCTGGATTCAGATAAATTCGCCCACTTGGCACAAAACGGCGCCCCAACATACCTCCAATTCCAGCCAAGAAATAAGACTCACATGTTACCGGCTTCGTACTTGCCCATTGGCTCGGTCTGCACTGCCAGTACGTACCGCATGCAGGTACGTGGAAATATACGTTCGCGTTGAATGGATGGCTCCGTGTGCCGACGATCTGATCTGGCTAGCTTTGCCCGTGACCTAATGCGGCCAAGCGCGCGGCCACATGCACGTCGTCACGGGCGACGGTATCCCCACGCTATATAAACACTAGCCATCGCCCAACGTGACACACCCAGACAACCGACTGCCCCCAACACACGCACACATCAAGCGCAGCTGATCCACCAGTCGATCGATCCGACAGCTAGCTAGCCATGGCCGCCGGGAGGAGGGTGATGAGCAACGCCGGCGTCGCTGCCGCGCTGGTGGCGCTGCTGGTCGTGGCGGCGGCGGCGGGCGCGGCCGGGTACCATGTCTGCGACGTGGACACGGACAGCATGGTGAGCAACTGCAGGTCCTACTGCACGGTGGGCAGCACGGAGGCCAGTCCCAGCGGCGCGTGCTGCGGCGCGGTGCACGGCGGCGACTTCCACTGCCTCTGCAAGTACAAGGACGTGCTGCCCAAGAACATCGACGCGAACCGCGCCATGCAGATCCCCGGCAAGTGCGGCTACGGGGCGACCTCCTGCTAGTCAGTCACGCACTACCAGCAGCTCGATTGGCGCCGGCCGACGCGGTCCGCCGGCCGCCGGTTGCACTAGTAGATCCTACGTAAGGTGTTAACTTTCACTCGTTCGTAGGAGTAAAGTTCTGGTCGTCTGGCCGATCCGATCGTGCTCCTGCGTGCGTGCACGCTTTGTGTTGGCGATGCATGCTACCTTTGTATCCTCTTCTGCTTTTCGTAAGTCATGTCGCTGTGTGTCTACAACCATGTCGCAGAAATAAAACTTGTTTCCCGTGTTAGCTATCTTCTAGTCTTTCTCTCTATATTGTTTTTTTCATCATCTAGTAATAATACCAACAAGCTCTGTGAAACTTCTAAAAAAAATCTGACGCACATATGTTCTTTTTAGGAACAACAATGACCTTAGGCAGAGGGTCATGAGAGAGCCTTCGGAAAATCTAAACATATTTTATGGGAGCCGCTACGCGTCCGCCGGTAGATGTCTAGTAAACATCCATCACCTCGACAGATGTCAGATCTCCGCGCGCGAGCCGTCTGATCTAACTCCTCGCACGCACGCGTCGCCTTCCCGACACATTAATTCCTGAAACAACAAACCAGTTGCAGAAACAATGGTCGCGTTGCAGAAACAATTCCTGAAACAACAATTGTGTTGCAGAAACAATTTCTGAAACAACGTCTACATTGCAGAAACAACTATCATGTTGCAAAAATTTGGAGATTGCAGAAACAATTCCTGAAACAACGGCCGGGTTGCAGAAACAATTCCTGCAACAAGACCCCTGTTGCAAAATTTGCAACAACATCGCCAGCCTCTTCTCTTTATTCCTACAACAAGACCGTTGTTGCATTTTTGGCAACAAAGACCATGTTGCTGAAAATGTCACCGCGTCGCAGACGCCATGGCTGTCTACGCTGGTGCTCCTCCAGGATGGCGGCGGCGTGGCTCCAATGGCGGTGTGCCTCACAGAGGAAAGAGAGAAAGGAGAAGGTAGGAGAAGAGGAGGGGCGAGGCCGCACGGGTGGTGGAGCAGCATCGGTTTGATGCGTATTCATGGGACTGAACTGGAGGTAGGAGACGAGGTTAGGGAAGATATGGATGAGATCTGTTCGTTGGAGATAAGAAGGAAAAGGAGAGAGGTGGTGCAGGCCCCACATGGGCACGTGGCGCACAGAGAAGACGGTGGACGTTTAGCGTGGGATCCGTCGGGTGATTAGAATCATTTCCCTTTATATACAGCTCATAAGATCCGTAAAGGCCTTATCCATGAGGGCTCCAATTTGGCACTTCAGGCATCGAACTGCGAGCACGGCTATGTCTTGCCTTTAGCGAGACAGAAGCCAGTGGGCCGACAAGGTAGCCACGAGGCTTCGTCATGCTGACATCACAGACATGTTTTCTCTTTTTTTACTTTTGTCTATATTTTGAAAAATACTAGATGCATATATTATGAAAAATATTTTAGTTAGTTTTATTAACTGTTCATACTACATTTAAAAACTGTTCATGTAGTTTATAAAAATTGTTCGTCCAACTTTTAGAAAATGTTTGTGTCAATCAAACAAAGCATGTGACATTTTAGAAACGCTCACTCGTTTAAAAAATTTACAAGGCATATTTGAAAAAATGTTTACAATGTAAAAAAATGTTCATATAACTTTGAAAATGTTCTGTACCATTCCAAAAAAATGTATGTTACATTTAAAGCAAATAAGCTATGTGCACGTGTTCACAAAAATATTTTTTTGACATTTAAAAAATGTTTATACAATGTGAAAATATGTTCACATAGTTTAAAAATGTTTCATCTCACCCAAAAGAAATTCAACCTGTATTTCAAAAAAAATTAAGGCATATTCAGATACTGTTCAAACCTTGTATTTGGAAAAGTGTTCATAATGTGTTCTTTTTAGGAACAACAATGATCTTAGGCAGAGGGTCATGGGAGAGCCTTCGGAAAATGTAAACATGTTTTAGTAATTTATATATAGCTCATAAGATCCGTAAAGGCCTTATCCACGAGGGCTCCAATTTGGCGCTTCAGGTGCCGAATTGCGGGCATGGGTATGTCTCGCCTTTAGTGAGACAGAAGCCAGTGGCCGGCCAGGTAGCCACGAGACTTCGTCATGTTGATATGACATCACATATGTGTTTTTTATTTTTTATTTTTTTTATATTTTGAAAAATACAAAATACACATATTATGAAATATATTTTAGTTAGTTTTATTAACTATTCGTGCTACATTTTAGAACTGTTCATGTAGGTTATAAAAATTGTTCGTCCAACTTCTAGAAAATGTTTGTGTCAATCAAAAAAAGTATGTGACATTTTAGAAACGCTCACTCACTTAAAAAATTTACAAGGCATATTTAGAAAAATGTTTACAATGTAAACAAATGTCATATAATTTCGAAAATGTTTTGTACCATTCAAAAAAAAATGCATGCTACATTTAAAGCAATGTGCACGTGTTAAAAAAAATAATCTTGTGACATTTAAAAAATGTTTATACATTGTCAAAATATATTCACATAGTTTAAAAATGTTTTGTCTCACTCAAAAGAAATTCAACCTGTATTTCAAAAAATAATAATTTAAGACGTATTCAGGAACTGTTCAAACCTTGTATTTGGAAAAGTGTTCATAATGTGTTTGAATTTTTTTAAACATAATAAAAAAATGTTTTACATCTATAGAAATGTGTGTGAAAAAAGTAGACGCCAAAACTATATTTGAACAAATATTAATCATGTATTTGAAAAATATTAAAATATTATAAAAATATGTTCCTGATGTATACAAAAAATGTACAATGTGTATTAAAATTTATACATGTGTTAAAAAGTAAAAGGAAAAGGAAAACAGAAAAAAGAAACAAAGAAAATCGAAGAAAAAGAAAAACCATAGACAAAGCAAAAAAAAACCAATGCAGAACACTGAAAAACCGATAAAAACCACAGAAGAAATAACTCGCACACAACTGTACTGTTTGGTCGACCCAATAGCACTGCCGTTAGTATTCGAGAAAAAAAATAGCACTGCATTGTAGGCAAGACTGGTATGGGCGAGATATAGCTCAATGCGCCCATACGAACGCTTGTGTGCCGGGGCTCAAATAGTAGTCCATCGCTCGCTGAGCTTTCCTCGTTGTTTTTATTTTCGTTTTTTTTGCTCGCCGATTCATAAAAAAATGGCTACCTTTTTCTTATAGATTTGAAAAAATCATGAGATTTCTAAAAATGTCCATCCAAAGCCCCGGTGGCATCGATTGAGCTGCCACACACGAGCCCCAACAGCCCCGCGGACGAGCGGGTCTTTCAGTCGCCGCCGCTCCAGATCCACGGGGGCGTGTGGGAGAAGCCACCTCCCCATTAGATCCACTAGAGGCGCGCGAGAGAGAGGCCCCGCCAGCGCCGGCACCGTCCAGGCTATACCCGGCGGCGCTGTACGTTCGCGGCGAGGGGAGGGTATATACCCGGAGGAGGATGACCGAAGGAGGAGACCTGTGTGCCGCCCATGCCGCTCTTGAAGGATGTTAGACTGTATAGCTTCTGTATATGTGTACATATGATGCAACGTTGTACCCTTTCATTATATATATGTGATAGGCCACCCCTAGAGGGTTGAGCCAGTTCCCCCAAACATATTGTCTTACATGGTATCAGACTAGGTCAAACACTTCCGCTAAACCCTACGCCGCCGCCGCCGCTTTCGTCGATCACGTCGCGCCGTCGCCATCCTTGAGATCGCGCCGCCGCCACCATGTCGGGATCCGCCGCCTCAGGCTCTTCCACGGCCAGCTACCAGCCGGCCTCCCTGGCGGCCCTCCTCTCCCGGCCCCTCGACTCTGCCGCGGCCGCATCACTCCCGATCGGGACGAGGAGCGTCGGCTCCTTCTTCTCCTTGTCGCCGGGTAACTCGCTGGTGGTCCACACCTCCAGCGCCACGACGGGCGCCTCTTCGCCCGCCTTCGTCAGCGACGCCGCCGTCGCCCCGATGTCGGCCTCTGCCTCGGCCCTGATGGCCGGCCTCGCCGAGTCAAGCGCGGCTCCTGTGCCGTCCGTCCCCGCGGCCGCACCTGTGGCCACTGCCCCTATGGCGCCTTTGCCTCCAGCAACCTACTCCACGGGTTCCCTACCGCCGCCGCCGTTTCACTTCAAAAACCTCATCACCATCAAGTTGTCGTCGAACAATTACATCTTCTGGCATGCGCAGGTTCTCCCGCTTCTTGGGAGTCACTACCTGCTTGGCTACGTCGACGGTTCTCTCCCCTGTCCCCCTGCGCTGATCGATAGCGTGCACGTCCCGGTTTACAATCCGGCGCACCGTGTTTGGATGGGGCAGGACCAGGTGAACCTCTCCTCTATCCAGGGGTCGCTCACTCCGGCCATTGCCGGTCTTGTTGTCTTTGCCAAGACGTCCCATGAGGCGTGGAGCATCCTCGAGCGCTCGTTTGCAGCACAGTCGCAGGCTCGTGTCTCTGCGCTCCGTCATCAACTTGGGGAGTGTCAAAAGCTTGACTCCACGGCCACTGAGTTCTACAACAAGGTCAAGGGCCTTGCCGACACGTTGGCCTCTATTGGACAGCCCCTCACCGACTCCGAGTTCAACTCGTTTATTGTCAATGGTCTTGATGAGGAGTATGATGCCTTAGTCGAGATTATCAACGAGCGGGGCAACTCGAAACCCATGCTAGTGCACGAGGTCTTTTCCCGCCTCCTTCTCACTGAGCAGCGGGTCGAGACACGCCGCTCCAGGAGCAACGGCTCCCTCTCGTCCAACGCCGCCACCAAGGGTGGCCGCTCTTCTTCATCATCCCGGGCTCCTTCGGGGCTGCCACCACCGCCCGCCTCGGCCCCCCTCCTACCGCGACATTATTGGGGGCTGGCGGTAAGCGTGTGTGTCAGCTTTGTGGCCTCGATGGGCACTGGTCCTCTAAGTGTCACAAACCCTTTCAGAAGAGTTTTCTGGGCCTTGGCAATGATGGCAAGGACGCGCGCAACTTTGCACGTCAGGTGGCCATGGAAGATCGATCGGTGTCCACAAAGCAGCAAGGGCACACTCAGTCCTACTCTGTTGATCCTCACTGGTATATGGACTCTGGGGCAATGGAGCATCTGACGAGTGAGATGGGAAAGCTCCATACTCGCGAACCCTACCATGGCTCTGACAAGATCCACACCGCCAATGGAGCAGGTATGCATATATCTCATATTGGTCAAGCATCTCTTCACACTAGGCATGCAAATAGGAGTCTTCAGCTTCGTAATGTGCTTAGAGTTCCCTCTGTGACACGTAATCTTCTTTCTGTTCCTAAACTCACACGTGATAATAATGTGCTTTGTGAATTTCATCATTTTGATCTTTTTATTAAGGATCGGGGCACGGGACATTCTTCTTAGCGTGCGGTTGTGCCAGGGACTCTATCGTCTGGAGCATCCTGGTGTCGCCCGCGTGTTCAGTGGAGTTCGGGTATCTCCGTCACAGTGGCATGCTCGCCTTGGTCACCTGGCCACACCTATCGTTCATCATGTTTTGCATCGTCATGAGCTTCCTAACATGTCTAGTAATAAAGATGTAGCAGTGTGTGATGCTTGTCAGCAGGGGAAGAGTCATCAACTTCCTTTTTCGGAGTCCAGTCGTGAGGTTAAACATCCTTTAGAACTTGTTTTTTCTGATGTATGGGGTCCTGCTTAGACTTCTATCAGTGGTCACAATTATTATATCAGTTTTGTTGATGCTTATAGTCGCTTTACCTGGCTTTATCGTATTAAACGCAAATCTGATGTGTTTGACATTGTTGTTCAGTTTCAAAAACATGTTGAACGCCTTCTCAAGCACAAAATTGTTCATGTCCAGTCGGACTGGGGGGGGGGGTTGAGTATCGCAACCTCAACTCCTTCTTTCAGTCGCTTGGGATCGCTCACCATTTAGCCTGTCCACATACACATCAACAGAATGGTTCTGTGGAACGTAAGCATCGTCACATTGTTGAAACTGGTCTTACTCTTTTGGCCCATGCATCGGTTCCGTTTCGGTTCTGGAGTGATGCTCTTACCACTGCATGTTTTCTCATAAACCGCACCCCCACTCGTGTTTTGAATATGAAGACTCCCATTGAAGTTCTCCTTAATGAACAACCTGATTATACCTTCTTTAAGGTTTTTGGGTGTGCTGGTTGGCCGCATCTCCGCCCTTATAACAAACGCAAGCTTGAGTTTCGTTCCAAGAAGTGTGTTTTTCTTGGTTATAGCTCTCTTCATAAAGGTTACAAATGTCTTCATGTTCCCACAAATCGTGTCTACATATCTCGGGATGTCGTGTTTGATGAGCATGTTTTTCCCTTTGCCAAGCTTCCTGTGTCCACTGCTAAACCACCATCTTTGCATTCATCCTCCGTTGTATCTGACCAATTTGATGATGTTGCATACTCTCCTATTTTGTTGCCTAACCATGGTGCAGGCACTGGACGTGGGGCTTGGTTGGAGATTTTGGAGGCGCCATCGTCTCCTCCTGACGATCACGGGGTGTCCCTGCATGGCCTCGGCAATCATGCCCATGCACGTCGGACCGAACCTCCTACTACGCCGACTGCTTCGGCACCCCCGGCCCCTGGACCAGCGCCCTTGGTCTCTGGGCCGCCTTCGTCGGTCCCTGGGTTGATCGGCACGTCGCCCCTGGGCCCGGAGCCGGCCTCGCCGCTTCGCCAGGACACGCCGGCCCCGTCATCCTCTCGGCCCGCCATGCCGGCCTCGTCACCCTCTCGGTCTGACACGCCTGGGCCGTGCTCGCCTGGGCCGAGCTCACCTGCCTCCGGTGCCCTCTCGCCGGTGCTTACTGAGGCATCTCCATCGATGGCCGAGGCGTCGCCATCGTCGTCACTGCCTACATCACCGTCGGTGCTTCCTGAGGCATCTCCGTCGATGGCTGAGGCGTCGCCATCACCGTCACCTGTGGCTCCTGTGGCTCCTCAACGACCACATACGCGGAGTCGGAGTGGTGTGTTTCAGCCCAAACAGCGCACTGATGGTATGGTTGGCTGGTTGGCTGCATGTCTGGCTGCTGTCCGTGCAGATCCTACCTCTGAGCCTCGTACGTACCAAGCTGCTCTCAGCATACCTCATTGGCGAGAGGCCATGGAACATGAGTACCATGCTCTTCTTCGTAACAAGACATGGACTCTTGTTCCGCCACCACCCCGCTTTAATGTCATCGATTCGAAATGGGTTTTCAAAGTGAAGAAGCATTCTGATGGTTCTATTGAGCGCTACAAGGCGCGGCTGGTTGCTCGAGGATTTCGGCAGTGTTATGGTCTTGATTATGAACACACCTTCAGTCCAGTGGTTAAACCTACTACTATCAGGCTTCTTCTCTCTCTTGCAGTTACTCGGGGTTGGTTTCTTCGTCAGCTTGATGTGCAGAATGCCTTTCTCCATGGTGTCCTGGAGGAGGAGGTCTATATGCGGCAGCCACCAGGGTTCTCTGATCCTGATCGTCCTGGTTATCTGTGTCGTCTCACGAAAGCACTCTATGGTCTGAAGCAGGCTCCCCTTGCTTGGCATGCTCGTCTTGCGACAGCCCTTCGTGCTCATGGTTTTGCATCATCGGCTGCTGACTCTTCGTTATTTCTTCTACAACGGCCCGAAGTTATCATGTATCTGCTGGTCTATGTGGATGATATTATACTTGTCACTTCTTCTCAGTCGGCTGCTGCTGCTCTTGTTCGGTCTCTTGGTGCTGACTTTGCGTTCAAAGATCTTGGGAAGCTTCACTATTTCCTTGGTGTGGAAGTTGCTTCTCTCTCTGATGGTCTTGTTATGACGCAGAAGAAGTACTGTTTGGACTTATTGCAGCGGGCTGGAATGCTTAAGTACAAACCAACTACTACACCTATGTCTGCTACTGACAGGATCACTGCTATAGATGGCGAGCTCCTTCCCCCTGCTGATGCGACACAGTACATGAGTATTGTTGGTGGGTTGTAGTACTTGACGATCACCCATCCAGATATTTCCTTTGCTGTTAACAGAGTATGTCAGTATCTCCAGGCACCTCGTGACGCTCATTGGTCCGCGGTTAAGCGCATCTTGCGTTACATTCGCTTCACATTGTCCTATGGTTTGCACATTCGACCGAACCCCTCTGGGATAATTTCAGCGTATTCTGATGCGGATTGGGCTGGCAGTTCGGATGACAGACGATCCACGGGGGGCTATGCTGTGTTCTTTGGTTCTACCTTGATCGCCTGGAGTGCTCGGAAATAAGCTACTGTTTCACGTAGCAGTACTGAACCTGAGTATAAGGCTGTGGCTAATGCAACTGTAGAGATTATCTGGGTACAGTCTTTACTTCAGGAGTTGGGTATATCTCAATCACAGTCTCCTATTCTTTGGTGTGATAACATCGGTGCTACATACCTATCTGCTAATCCGGTATTTCATGCCCGAGCGAAACACATCGAAGTGGACTATCATTTTGTACGGGAACGGGTATCTCAGAAGCAACTACAGATCAAGTTCATCTCTTCCAAAGATCAACTTGCAGACATCTTCACCAAGCCGTTACCTCTGCCACAGTTTGAGAATTGTCGGCGCAATCTTACCCTTCTAGATTTTTAGAAAGTGGCTAAGATTAAGGGAGGATATTAGACTGTATAGCTTCTGTATATGTGCATGTATGATGTAACGTTGTACCCCTTCATTATATATATGTGATAGGCCACCCCTAGAGGGTTGAGCCAGTTCCCCCAAACCTATTGTCTTACAAAGGAGAGCGACACGGGGGTCTTCGTCTCTTTGAAGAAGAGTCTCCTTGGAAACTGCCACTTGTGCTAGTGGAGTGGAGTGCGGTACTACCATTCATGCAGCCTTGGAAATTTCCTTGCATCGATCGGTCTTGACACATGCAGCAGCTCCACTTGTGCTAGTGGAGTGGAGTGCAGTGCCATTTATACGGCTGCTGAGGCGACCCGTTGATGATCAAAAACTGACTGACGTGTCGTGCCGACACCCGTGAACCAAACATGGATTGCCTAGGTTCATCCAGTGGGCCGCGTACATATATACTCCCTCCCTCCGTTCGGAATTTCTCGTTCAAAAATAAATGTATCTAGATGTATTTTAGTTGTAGATACATTCATTTTTGTGACAAGTAATTCCGAATGAAGGGAGTAGATTGCATTTTCTCATCCCTTCGTTGTAAGCGCACCAACTATTAGAGATTACAAAGTCACATCAAAAACTCGGTCGACCGCCAAATGCATCGCCCAGGAAATCCAGTCTAGCCACTAGAAAAATGTACTATAGGCACTACATTGTGGAATGAAGGGAGTATAACTTATTGGCATTATTAATAGATGATAAAAAAATCTATATAGAGAGACGCGGGAAACAAGTTTTATTTCTGCCACATAGTTGTGGACACACAGCAACATGACTTACGAAAAGCGGAAGAGGATACAAAGGTAGCATGCATGGCCAACACAAAGCACGCACGCACGATAGGATCAGCGAGCCGACCAGAACGTACGTACTCCTACGAACGAGTGAAAGTTGACATCAAAATACGACGTTACGATTTACTCGTGCAACCGGCGACCGGCGGCGGACCGCGTCGGCCGGCGCGAATCGAGCTGCATAATGCGTGACTAGCAGGAGGCCGCCCCGTAGCCGCACTTGGCTGGGATCTGCATGACGCGGTTGGCGTCGATGTCCTTAGACAGCAGGCCCTTGTACTTGCAGAGGCACTTGAAGTTGGCGCCGCGCACCGCGCCGCAGCACGCGCCGCTGGGACTGGCCTCGTTGCTGCCCACCGTGCAGTAGGACCTGCAGTTGTTCACCATGCTCCCGGTGTCCACGTTGCAGACATGAATCCCGGCCGCGCCCGACGCCGCCGCCACGACCAGCAGCGCCACCAGCGCGGCCGCGACGCCGGCGTTGCTCATCACCTTCCTCCCGGCCATAGCTACCTAGCTGCCGGATCGATCGAGCTGCGCTGCGCTTGATGTGTGCGTGTGTGTGGGGCAGTTGGTTGTCTTGGTGTGTCACGTTTGGGTGATGGCTAGGGCTTATATAGCGTGGCCCGCGACGACGTGCATTTGGCCGCGTCGCTCATGTAATTTCCTAGAAGATGCTATCAATGGAGAGACGAGTAATTCTTTGTTTTTTCTTGTTTGAGAAGTACTAACAGTGTGCATATGATTGTCTCAACAAGGGACTGGCATGAGACCGTTGACTGTGAAAGCGGTGCAGACAATTAGAGGAGAAGAGGCGGCAGACAGCAGCCACTACTAGTTGGACAAGTGCTCCACTAGCTAGTGACACTTGAAGAAGATTGAGACCGCCACCAGCAGTAATCAACCAACTTTTGGAGGACTACTATTTTGAGGTTCTCGTCATGTCTCCAAGCAAGAACCGTGTTGAACAATGTTTCTACAAGAGGTAGGTTGTCTGACGTGGTGGAGATCTTTTGTCCCGGAAAGAACCAAAGTGACGATGGGAGAGATTCCTGAAGGTGAGGTCATGACATAGACATTGACCCGTACCGGAGCAAACCGAGGAACAGACGAGGAAAGAGAGCAAAAGAGAAGAACCACCGATGTTTCTTTAGGAAAAAGGACAGGTGAAAGTTCGAAAAATATCAAATTTGAATCAAAAGTTTCATCTGTGTAACAAGATAGCAATTACTCGTTATCCACATAAAAATAGTAATATAGAGTAGTGTCATATGCATGACACTAGTGTAAGTTACTCCCCACTATGACTAGCCTAACACATCCCAAGACAAGTTTACCTATATGGCAGCTAGTTAATGGGGAGAGATGTGTTTGGAGTCTATGTTACCATCTTCATAGTACAAAGTGTCATATAGGTAAGTACCATATATGGTTGCATCTATTAGCTTGTAGACTCAACTTTTCTTGAGAAGCGTTATGTGATGGTAACATAATACTACACAACGACTCAGGAGCCGCCGCTTCAATGCGGACGCAGCTTCCCGAGGAACCAACTCCGGCTGCTACGCCGCATTAAAACGGCTAACCGGCCCTTCGCATGGCCTAAGTCGTGGTTATTTAAGCCCTGCTCTGACGCCGTCCACACCGTAATCTCTTCGCCCTTCCTCCTCCTCCTTCTCCTCCCCACCCAGCCCCTTCCTCCATAACTCCGGCGGTAGGCAAGTCGTGCGCCTCGTCGCCGGCAGGCGGTGGTTTCAAGATGGGCTCCGGAAGATCATGGCGACGCCACCTTTGAACTCCTGTGCCGTCGTCATCATCGGCGGGAGGCTCCTCAACGAAGGCGGAGATCGTCATATCCTCCGGCGACGATGAGGACTAGCTGCCGCAACAGCAATTCGCGCAGCGGCATGGGCCCTGGTGTACACCATCACGGACAAGGAGTACGAGCAGCAGTGTTGTGGTATTTGCACGACAGATGCCATGAGATGGATTATCTCGTGTGGTTATGGACCGATGAGCACCGACCGTGTCCGGATGCAGGATTAGGCCATCCCATGGCAGCTGCCGCCGTGCGAATACCATGACAATTGGCGCCCATCGTGGGCCCCCCCGCAGCGCCGACCAGAGTCATGTTCCTGAAGACCCTTCACTCCCTTTCGCAAGTGCGTCGCGCACGGCGTGGTCAGCAGGTTCGAAGCATTTGACTGCCCAACGACATCGCGGTGCGCTTCACGAATGTTGCTTTCCCTGCGGGCGACTCCATCATCCCTTTAGGCGATCACCACGTCTATGTTGCGGTCATCTCCGATGAGTAACCTCGCGAAGTGCTCACCTTCGCCAAGCCGCCAGCAAGCCACGCCCGAGTCATCTCCCACAACATTGTAGACCTCTGCACCCACGTGGAGGTGCCGACCACCGGAAGCCACCGCAGCAAGCGCCCTGTCTTTGAGCAGCATGCAATAGCAGCGGGGACGTCCCACGCCTGCCTGGAGAACCGACTACGTGTGGCAGTGCAGAACCCGCGCACCCATCGCGCTCGACAACTACCCCAATGTCGCTGCGGCCAAGCTCGAGGAGACGCGCAAGCGCCTGCTCGATGAGGCCACGGAGCATGCCGCCATGCAGCGCCGGATGGAGTTCGTGCTGCGCGAGTACAACACCGCCCATGGCTTCACCCCTGCTGCTGACGGGCTCGACTGGCGAGAGGAGATGCAGTGCCGAGGCAGGGTCTCGGCCAGATGCTGGGTATCAACTGGCCCACCTACAACTCCCCCTTTAAGAACATGAGGGCGGCGGATGCTGCCGCAGCCGAACTGGAACACCTAGAGGGCAAGGAGCTGCAGTAGCAGCGGCGGCGTCCGTGATCTTCCGGCCGTCGCAAACCAGCAGCAAGCACAGTAGGAGTGGCCTTAGCGCCCAGTCGTTGTCGACTCGGGGACACCACCTTTCAGACGGCCAACCGACTGCCAGCTGGAGGGCCTCGGCAAACGCAATATGCATCTTCCCATACGACGACGGTCACTGCGGGAGCCGGCTAAAGGGCAGCCGGGATAGGAGTGATAACCCACAAGTGTAGGGGATCATGACAACTTTCGGGGGTAGAGTATTCAACCCAAATTTATTGATTCAACACAAGGGGAGCCAAAGAATATTCTTAAATATTAGCAGTTGAGTTGTCAATTCAACCACACCTGGATAACTTAGTATCTGCAGCAAAGTGTTTAGTAGCAAAGTGGTATGATAGTAATGGTAACAGTGCCAAAAGTAAAGATATCAGTTTTGTAGTAATTGTAACAGTAGCAACAGAAAAGTAAATAAGCAAAGCACAATATGCGAAAAGCTTATAGGCATTGGATCAGTGATGGATAATTATGTCGGATGCGATTCCTCATGTAATAGCTATAACATAGGGTGACATAGAACTAGCTCCAATTCATCAATGTAATGTAGGCATGTATTCCGAATATAGTCATACATGCTTATGAAAAAGAACTTGCATGACATCTTTTGTCCTACCCTCCCGTGGCAGCGGGGTCCTAGTGGAAACTAAGGGATATTAAGGCCTCCTTTTAATAGAGAACCAGACCAAAGCATTAACGCATAATGAATACATGAACTCGTCAAACTACGGTCATCACCAAGAAGTATCCCGATTATTGTCACTTCGGGGTTGTCAGATCATAACACATAATAGGTGACTATAGACTTGTAAGATAGGATCAAAAACTCACATATATTCATGAAAACATAATAGGTTTAGATCTGAAATCATGGCACTCGGGCCCTAGTGACAAGAATTAAGCATAGCAAAGTCATAGGAACATCAATCTCAGAACATAGTGGATACTAGGGATCAAATCCTAACAAAACTAACTTGATTACATGGTAAATCTCATCCAACCCATCACCGTCCAGCAAGCCTACGATGGAATTACTCACGCACGACGGTGAGCATCATGAAATTGGTGATGGAGGATGGTTGATGATGACGACGACGACGAATCCCCCTCTCCGGAGCCCTAAACGGACTCCAGATCAGCCCTCCCAAGAGAGATTAGGGCTTGGCGGCGGCTGCATATCATAAAACGCGATGAAACTTTCTCTCTGATTTTTTCTCCATGAAACGGAATATATAGAGTTGGAGTTGAGGTCGGTGGAGCATCAGGGGGCCCACGAGACAGGGGGCCCGCCCAGGAGGAGGGGGCATGCCCCCACCCTCAGGGTCAGGGTGTGGCCCCCTAGCCTTGATTCTTTAGCATTTTTTATTTTTTCTAAAAGTTATCTCCGTGGATTTTCGAGTCATTCCGAGAACTTTTGTTTTGTGCACAATAAACAACACCATGGCAGTTCTGCTAAAAACAGCGTCAGTCCGGGTTAGTTTTATTCAAATCATGCAAATTAGAGTCCAAAACAAGGGAAAAAGTGTTTGGAAAAGTAGATACGTTGGAGACGTATCAACTCCCCCAAGCTTAAACCTTTGCGTGTCCTCAAGAAATTCAGTTGATAAACTGAAAGTGATAAATAAAAACTTCTACAAACTCTATTTGCTCTTGTTGTTGTAAATATGTAAAGCCAACATTCAAGTTTTCAGCAAAGATTATGAACTAACCATATTCACAATAACAGTCAGGTCTCATATTTTCTCATATCAATAGCATAATCAGGTAGCGAGCAATAATAATAAAACTCGGATGACAACACTTTCTCAAAACAATCATAATTTGATATAACAAGATGGTATCTCGCTAGCCTTTTCTGAGACCGCAAAACATAAATGCAGAGCACACTAGTAGAAAAACCCCTATTAGTCCTGGTTTGTAAGGCCCTTTAGTCCCGGTTCTTGAACCGGGACTAAAGGGTCGTTACTAATGCCTCCACCCTTTAGTCCCCGTTCTAGCACGAACCGGGACAGATGGGCCTCCACGTGGCCACTTCGAGCAGCCCAGGCAAGGGGGCCTTTGGTCCCGGTTGGTGACATGAATCGGGAACAAAAGGCTTCCACGTGTCAGTAGCTGAGGTTTTTCTTTTTTTAAAAAAAAGTGTCTGGTTTAGGGGTTTTGGGGGTTAATTTTAGGTTGTTATTAGCTAGCTAATAGAGAGAAGTGTCCTCTCTTATATCTTCGTCCTTGGTTTACCAACGCTAGCTACTGCTATATGTTCATTTCACCCGCTGATATATAATAACTCATGCATGCTTGCATCATACATCATCATATATAATAACAAGTCCTACTAATCATGCATCATCATACAACTTCTACTCGTTATTAATAACAAGTCATACGATCCTCATCCTCATAGTCATCGAACCCAACCCTACATAATTGTTCTTAGCACATGATCATCAGTATCAGGTAGGACCTAAACACCCTTAAGGTAAAATAGCATAAAACAATATAGACCCTGACTCTCCATTATGAAGAATGGAGATCATCCTGTCTCCAATTCTTGCGCTTCGCCTCCTTTTGCTTGCAAGAAGCTCCTTACGACTGTCCATACATTTTTTCCATTCTTTGATTGTCATGTCTCCACTTCTTTTAGAAATCCGGTATGGACAATTGAGATTTGTAGGACGACCTGGTTGTATGTTCAAAACATCAAGGCGACCATGCGTATACATCAGATGAGGTACACAATCATTCGGGATTATCTGTTGAAAAACATGGTAATAACTTCATAGTTAGCAATGATGTACTAGTTTTAGAAGTATTTAAAAAGATGCAGGGATGTCGTAATAGTAAAAAATCTTACCAGGGTATCTCCATGGTAGTTACCGTAGTTCAACATATGCACTAGTGGCACGTATTGACCATAATGTTGAGGAGTTCGATTGTAGACATTGTAATTCTCAAGATCAGTACAAAATCCGACCAGATAATTTTTCTCCTTATAAGTTAATTCGGAGCCATCGGTGTAGTGGGTTTTTGTCTACCATTTTCCGCACATTCTTTGAAGAATGAAAATAAGCTGTCAATGGAAACAAGCTATCAACTATTTTGAAATAAACAATATAAATTACTTAATAACTATGTTAAGCTCACATAGGGGAAGAATTGGAGGTGTATCCACAAGGACCCAAATGCCCATATTGTCTTGCTGGATTGTAGGATCACCAAGATCCATGGTGACAAGCATACCCTCATCAAAACCATACATCTTGCAAAGTGCTTCCCAATTTTTGCAACCAAAATGGGTTAGACTCTCAGCATTGTACAACTTTACTTGAAAATCCACACCATGATGGGTCCTTAGGAGAATTTTTTTGGTTTCCATACTTTCATGTTCTTCAAAACCCATCCTCTCCAAGACATAGCGTCTTGCATAGCATGGGATAAGCTAGTCGAATTGGAAAAGATAAAAAATACATGTTAAAATATTTGAAGTCGTGCTTAATTACGAAAAAACTATTGTCGTCATTGTGTACCGTATGAACATCGAAGGTCTCCTCGAGCTTAATGCTGAAGCGCCAATCTTCGTCCAGCTCAATGAACCTGTCGCACATACCTCGGTCGTCGTGGCACCAGTCGCACTCCCCTGGGCGGTTTTCGTTGTCCGAGTACGACATTTCCGGCCTAAGTTCATAATTCAAATATTAAATATATGTACTAAAAAACCTAAATTAGATCATTATTATTAATCATAGGTTGACTATCGGTGATGGTACATAGCTCCTCCTTTCATTCCCGAGTGCATTATTACAACAAATTGTCTAGCACACAGGAATGAAGGAGAAGCTACCCACACGACGGCGTGGATGATGGAGGGGGCTGCTAGATTTCTGCATAGAGTGCTCTTCAATTTTAGCATTCAAAGTAGGAGTACTTTTCCAATATGAGCATTCAATAAGCAAAACAAAATCGTAAAATAAAGTAGTATTCAAATTAGCATGCATTCAATTATAACCAAAAGTACATCATCTCTTGTGTCCGTACATCGTCGAATACTCCTCGAATACTATCATACATATAGCATCGCTAATTAATACAGCTAGAATCGTAGCGTCCGACGGATATCGTCGCGGGCGGTGGACACCCAAAGATAAGGAACGATCACAGGATCATAGCTCCAGTGAGATCCCTGAAGAACCTGCCAGGTATTGTCGAACCTGCCCTCCAACGCAACCATGTAGCGACGGACGTGCTCGTCCTCCTCTCTGACATGGTGACGTACCACCTCCGCGCTGTCCGGAAGCCTCGGCACCGTCACTGGCCCACGCGACCGCCACCAAACAAGGATCGGGTCAACAACGGGCTACCTCCTCACCAACCTACGTTCCCTAGAAGGTAGCACCTCCCAATACCAGCCCGGCGGAGCCCAGTCCTGAATATGGCCCTGATCAAGCAGACCTCCACCGCCGAGTCGACGACGACGAGGATGCGGGATAGGCATCGTCGACGTCGATGCGGGAACTACTTCTATATATAGTTAAGTAAAGTATTTTTATTAATTAAATCAACTAGTTCAACTACTAAGCACTTACTATTAATAAATAAAGTAGTACTTATTAAAAATAAACTACTTCTATATATAGTAAAATAAATTGGTTTATTAAATCAACTAGCTAGTTCAACTATATATGAAGCACTTACTATAAATAAAATAAAGTAGTACTTACTAAAAATAAACTAGTTTAACTATAGTTCTATTATTTTTCTAACTAATTTTTCTATACATACACAATAAATACAAAGAAAATACTATGAACAAAAAAATCATTAAAATTCTATGAACAAAATTACAACCAAAAAAATCATAAAAATTCTATGAACAGAAAAAAATCATAAAAATTTGACATCTAAATTACTTACACAATATGAAAAAAAATTGACAT